>NC_050188.1:28644624-28944624 GCF_008315115.2 Sander lucioperca
TAGAATTGTTGGGACTTTATACATTATAGAGTGTGGTCTAGACCTACTCTATCTGTAAAGTGTCTCGAGATAACTCGTTATGATTTGATACTATAAATAAAATTGAATTGAAATTAGTTAAAATAGTGTTTTCCTGTCCCACAGAGTGGAAAGGTCAGCTGAAGGGGGGGAGTGAGAACACGGTCATCTCTCACGATACTCCCTTTCTATTGTCTTTACATACAAAAGTCTGCGGGGCAGCAGTAACCCCAGACCTGCTCTGTAAAACACCACCCCCCCAAAAAAAGAAAGTGGAGAACTGGAGGATACAGACAATGATTGCTTACTCTTAAAAAGGTTTCTTTGTGATGACAGAGGAAACATGAGCTGGGATTGAGAGTGCCTTGGGAAATGCCTGGCGCTACATATTTGTGTGGAGCAGGAGAGGAGGGAAGCTTTTCCATGTCATGTTAACCCAGTAAGAATGTAGTTCAGTGTGTGTGGGGTGGGGGGTGGGGGGGGAACGGCTCAGAACTGGATCCACTAGTCCGGTGTGCTGGGCCGGATTATCTATATATGGTATCGGGTGAGTGCCCAGGGGTTTGGGGTTACCAGCCAATTTGCCGTTTTTTTTTTTTTTTTTTACCAAATGACTCGAATCAGAATCAGAAAAGGGTTTATTGTGGGGAAACAGTCTTGAGGCGCACCCAGTCATTAAATGGTTTGTTGATTTTCCTGTGAGGGGATTAGTGTCCCAAGATTTATGCTAAACTGATGCAAGTATCCATAGGAGAACTCCCAATAGTGAAGAAATGGGAGCGAGAGCTGAGCCCTGAGGAAAACACAATTAATTGGGAGACAGTTTGGGACAACATTTTCCACTGTTCCAAGAACCCAAATCCCCAGTATATCCACTTCAACATACAGTATGTCATAGGAGATATTGTACTCCTCAGAAGAGATACGTCTCTAAAGTCATTCCCGCTCCCAATTGCACGTTCTGTCAACCTGAACAAACTGGAACTTTCCTGCATATGGTCTGGGTGTGTGAACAGGTGCAGGAGTTCTGGAATAAAACAACATCAATAATATCTGAGGTGATAGGATGTCGAATTCCTACTGACCCGATTGTTTTGTTACTTAATGATGACTCTAAATTACACCTGCTTGGGAGACAGAGGAAAATTTGGCTAGCCGGCTCAACTGCAACCAAGAAAATGATAGCTCAACGCTGGCTCACCCCCTCACTCGTTTTGTATAAAACAGTGGTTGGCGTATTTTCTGGACATAGTTATGCTTGAGCTCTCTACAGCAAGGATTAACAAGGCCAGATCATCAACTATCAGCCTATGGGAAAGCGCAGCAGCACAAATATCAGACTTAATGACCTGATCTGTTTGTTTGTTTTGTTTTCCTCGAGACTGCAGAGGGTGGGGGTGGGAGAGGGTTTTTGTTCTAGTTCAATTTGTCATTTGCCATCTGCTATTACCTGTCACACGGTGTGGAATTTGTTTTGTATGTCTGAAGGTGCCAATAAAAAAAGTTGATCACAAAAAAAAAAGAAAAGGGTTTATTGCCACAGTAAGTTACACCTATGTGGAATTTGCCTTGGTGATTGGTGTATACATACACAAACAAACATATTAAACAATAAAAAAAAATAAGAATTAAACAATAAATACAGAAACATATATATACAAAATTGCTGTTTAGCATAAGAAAAAGGAGCCTGGATGGGTTGAGTGCAGAATACAAAAAATATATATAGTATGTGCAATGGGCAGATGTAAAATAAGATAAGATTGATTTCATTGTCCCGAAGGAAATTTTTCTTGGACAAACAAAGCTGTTTAAAAAAATTCAACGCAACATGCATACACAGTGCATACATACATACATACATACATACATTCATACATACATACACATATATATAAAGCACAGACACAGACTGTTGCATCACTCTGCATGGACATGCTCATGCATGCAGAGATTGCCACTTGCCAACAAAATTGTGTGCTGCCCGTTGTGCAACACATCAAAATAGTCGTCATAATATGTGCAGTAAGGGTGAAAAGTAAAAATGTACATGTTTGTGTTTAAGACAAAAGCAGCATTTAAGGGGTTAGGCCGGCTTGCCATTCAGGGCAGGATGAATGTGCAAAGTGTAGTGACTAGGGGTGGGGGGGTTAGGAGGAGTCATTGTCAGGGGGCCTTGTTGGTGAGGCTGACTGTGGATGGGAAGAACTGTTTTTATAGCGTGAGGTTTTGGTTCTGATGGAGGGGAGGGTTCAAACTGTTTGTGAGAGGGATCAGCTACAATCTTTCCTGGCCGCCTCAGCGTCCTGGAGACCTACAGGTCCTGGAGTGACGGCAGATTGCAGCCAATCACCTTCTCAGCAGAGCGGATGATACGCTGCAGCCTGCCCTTGTCCTTAGCAGTGGCTGCAGCGTACCAGATGATGATGGAGCAGGACAACGACTTTTGGGCTATATTAAGGCTCTCTGAGCACAGGTCTGGCTCACAGCGTGTGTGTGTGTGTGTGTGTGTGTGTGTGTGTGTGTGTGTGTGTGTGTGTGTGTGTGTATGTGTGTCAGCAACTTACCAGGTACTCCAGCTCTTTCTATTATTTCCCTGCAGTCTCTCTCCTTTTTTCGTCTCGTCTCCCAGGGTTTTCTTACCATTATAAGGCTTAGGTGCAGCACCCAAGCCGTTTTAGGGACCTAAGCAAAATTAATGTAAAATCAATATAAGCATCAAAACTCAGTGAATGACTTTTCTCAGATCTAATGATTGCAAGCGAGAGAGAGGGAACATGTCATTGGAGCAGAGTCTCAAAACTGAAACCTAACTTTGATTTGGTAATTATTCAGTGTTAATGGGTTAATTCTCTGGTTCATCATTAAAGTGTATGAAACTTAACTACAGGCTGGAGTTAACAGTGACAACAGTTTAACCTGTAACTGCTGCCTCCATACAGTGCTGCTCATGAGTATAGGAACCCCTGCTAAAGTTGACTAAAAAGAGGAATAAAAAAAATCATCTTTTGGAAATTGATCTTAATGCCTTAATTGAAACAATTAGGAAAAATCCAACCTTTGACAACACCAATTTTCTTTGTGAATGAATAATGTATCGTGAATAAATAAATGTTCTTCCTTAAAATACAGGGGGCATAAGTATAGACACCCCTATGTTAAATTCCCATAGAGGCAGGTTTTATTTCAGTTAGCCTAATAGCTGGTTTGATCTGCATTGAGAGATGATTTTATGGAAAGTACCCCTTGCCAATCTCTAGGTATGGTGAAGGGGATGTGATGAGGTGGGGCTATTTTAATTCCAAAGGCCAAGGGAACTTTATCAGGATGCATAGTATCCTGGATCCATGAAATAACTGGCCTTTAAAAATAAAAATCTGCATTAAGATCAATTTCCAAAAGATGATTTTTTTTTATTCCTCTTTTTAGTCAACTTTAGCAGGGGTTCCTATACTCATGAGCAGCATTGTATGTAAGGCATGCTCAATCAATCCATTCACATTTTGTTTCAGAGGCTTTTCTGGGTGGCATTACATTTCAAACAAAACATATTTGCTGTTGCAATTTAGTAGTTTACAAACACATTCCAAAAAATAAAAAAAAAATGTAAGTCAGTTTAGTCATTAGTAGCCAACTTTTAAAATCCTGGCTATGGCACTGATCAAAACAACAGAAGAAAGAAAAGATTTCATAATATAAAAAGGTATATTGCCAGTAAAATACATAAAGCAAATAAAAGGAAAGTTTTACTTGGGTTTAGAAATATCTTTCAAAACTTTCATCAGACATTTTACCTTATAATAATACATTTATTTAAGTAGCACTTTTCAAAACATGTTATAAAGTGCTTTACAAGACAATAAAAAAAAATAAATGAGCCAATAGTAAAATTAATTATTAAAACAGAGCAGCATATATCAATAATAGAATAAAAACAGTAATACAAGACAATAGAAACAAATTTGGAAACATAAATGTGTGTAAATATTTGTTTACACGCAAATAGGTGCATAATACATATACCCATACAAGCATGCTTCGCCACACATATGCACATGAACAAACTATGCACATATATACACATAACTGTGGGACATTATAAAAAATGCCATTCTAAAAAAATGCATTTTTAAAAGTCGATACGGATGCAAATGATCCCATCTCTACAGGAAGTGCATTCCAGAGTTTGGGGGTTAACAGCATAAGCCTGATCACCTCTAATAGTCACAAGATTACACCTGGGAACAGCAAGAAGTAGCTGACTAGCTGATCTCAGATTGCGTTCAGGCTCATAGGGTGTTAGAGATCACCCACATCTCTCATAGAGATCCATTATATACTCTGTGGCCAGTCCAAGCAAGTAATACTATTTTAGGTCAGGACAGGTGCAATGTCCTCCCAATTGTTAGTGGCAGCAGAATTCTAAACCAGTTGTAGGCCTGATAGTTGCTTCTGAGTGAGGCAGGAATACAAGGAGTGGCAGTAAAAATAGCATGTATGACCTTCTCCATGTCACTGAAAGACAGAAAAGATTTTATTTTGGAAATGGTTCTTATTTGTGAAAAACAAAACAAACAAAAAAACATGCTTGAATGACTGTCTCGACCTGCTTTTCTAAGGTAAGAGTCAAAAATAACTCCTGAGTCTCAAGCATAGTGTGTGGCATAGGGAACTAAAGAACCTAGCTGAGGTTTAAGTGCTTCCGTTGCACAGTGTCCACCAATCCGTATAACCTCTGTTTTAGTATTATTACAAAATATTTGGATATATACCAATCTGTTATTCTACTGCAACGTACTTTGGGTTTTTGGGCACAGGACGTACTTGACATAGTCTGAGTTCACTTTGACTGGTGAAAGTATGTCAGTGGGTTACATTGACACCAGTGCTGGGCTGTAGGAGGAGCCGACCAACTGGGTCACATGGTTGCACACTCGACTCGGAACAGTCACTGTCTGCAACCAGTCCTTCACGTCACCGAGTTGCGCCTGTATCGCAGCTTTTCTCCTCATACTAGCTTTGAATGGAATACAGCATATTTCAAGATATAGCTAAATTATACTGAAAACAGACGAGCTGTGTTTTTCTCTGTTGGTACTGGTAGAGTAAAAACCTTCAGGACGAAAAACGGATATTTTGACGTCGTTGAAACACCGGTCTCTGACAACGTAACTGCTTCGGTTTCATGTAGGATTTTTTTTGGATGGTTCGCTAGTTGTTTGTCACTGACGACGTTTTTTTTTCTTTTTTCTTTAATTTTTTTTACCGGGTTTAACGTTAGATGTCGTTCATTTCAATGTTGTAGCTTAACAGCCAGTTTCTCAACCGGGGCTCATTCAGCGACTTTTCAGTTGCTGAACACAAACAGAAACACGGCTTCGGCACTGAGGTAGCATAGGAGGAGGAAAACCCCCAAAAGTCACAGGATATGGAGTCGACCAAAGCTGGTAAGTGTGCTTCAACCCCAATTTAAGTGATATAAGGTAACGTTACAGCGTGTTATAGTGGGCTTAATATTGTGGTCACATCCTGCCATTATGTTCAGGGAAATTGGATTTTGTAAAAGTAGCACGACTAGCATAATGGTTATATATCTCTACAGTCTGACAAATCACTTTAAAATGTTAAAGGTACACTGCAATGGTGTGTTGTAGTAGTAAACTCAGTTAGGGGTGCCAGCAGGCTGTGATTAACGTTAGCCAAGTTTCAGTTCAGCACTGCAGTCGACTCTTCTCACATGGACCCATCAGTCTAGCCATGTGCACCTGTGTTTACGCTCCCCGTGCGTCGCCGCTCATTGGCCAATCAGCGCCGTGACGTAGCCATTGCATAATTGCTCCCGTCAAGATAGTGTGGGGTCTCGCCGCGATACACGTGAGGCGTCACACAGCAGATCGCGGTGACCCAGTTTTCCCGGGGAAAAAAACATGCTTGCTCCACGTGGGGGCGTGTCGGTAGTTTTGGTGCATTCAGGGCTCTGGGATACAATGCACTTTATATTACAGTATAGTGTTATTCAGGGCCTTTGGCTAAAAAACTAGTTCAACTCAGTTTTTATGTGATATTAAATAATGTGAACTCTGGTTTTGATGTTAAAATAAATGGGTTTATTCAGTAAATTCAGTGTTATATGTAACACTGTATTTATATTATGTAATATAAATAGTTTGTGTTACATTCCCTTTGAAAAACTAAATGCTTTTTAGTACTTGTTAGGTTACTTTATGACCACTGCTTACAAAATCAAATGACAGGACCCAAATGACTTAATTTCTCCAAATTATTTAGATTTAGTTAGAAGGTACAAACGTACTGAGTGAGATGGACCAACATGTTTCCCGTTGACTTGAAAGTGTTGAAATGTTGACATTTCCCATGGGACCTGAATGCAGCAATCACTAGAGTCAGTTATCCAACTTTGTCAAATTTGGATAGAATAAATTAAACCAAGAACAAACGTTTGGCGAGTTAATCCTCAATACAATCTTATAATTTGTCACTTGAATACATCATTATAGTACTATGTAATTATCTACTTAGCAGGATTAATAACCGTTACATTTTGAGGATTGTTGAGCCTTGTTAATATAATTACTTTTCATGGCATTTTGACAAAGGTTTTATTCTGAAAAACACCAGAGGTTGTAAAATGCTCCATATTATCTACCACATGGAAATATAATATGTATTTTCAAATACATCTCACCCATTTTCTGTGGAAAATAACGTGGTACAGTTAAACACATTTCCCAGTCCGCTTTTATGCCAGTACTGCTATTAATAAATGGTCAAAATAAGTCTGAAAATCATAAAAAATATGTAAGGATCGGGTGTCGACTTACTTGAGATTAAATATATCACTTATATCAAGTACATGTCCTGTCAGGTTATAAAAAGTCGACCCATTAAGAGTGGACTTTTTTAGCACTAGATCCTTTGTGAGGGAGCCTGTATTATGTGAAAGGCTGCAGGGACAGGCCAGACTACCTACCACACAACCTTGTGAAGCTGAAATTATGTAATGGTTGTTGCTTAATCACTGGGAATGGCAGGGGAAGAAATGAGGTCAGCCTATGTTGATGGGGGGGGGGACCGTTTCAGCGTCAGCAGCAGCAGCCTGTCTGCTCAGCTCCTAATGGCTGAGGAAGCTGTTGTCGTAATATGATCTGCCCTCCTAATGTTAAGCTTGTTAGTTCCACAACAACACTGCTACACTCACTGTACATAGAGCTCTAACCATTCCCAATGTTGCTGTACAACTAATTGTCTCAGAAACAATGGCGGTTAACAATAGAATTGTCTCTTTCATTATATATATATATAAATATAAATGTTTTTTATGCAAAATAAAGTTTGAATGAATTGCAGGATACATCTTTTGTTTATATATCATATGTACCGTTATGTGACCCAGATAATGTAATAACACAAATTCACAGCAAACCACACCTCTTTATTATCATAAAACATTTTATATATATTTTTATATACATATATATTGTATCCACCCTTGTCATTTTTGTTTTTATGAGCATGTATAGGGTCAAGTGCCAACAACTAACAATTGGAATAATAAAAAGATATAGTCCGACCAATAATCACTTACAGTATATAATTACAATTTGGCATTACTCTAGGGTGCCTCTGTAGCTCACCTGATAGAGCGTGCACATCTGTAGCTCACCTGGTAGAGCGTACACATCTGTAGCTCACCTGGTAGAGCGTACACATCTGTAGCTCACCTGGTAGAGCGTGCACATCTGTAACTCACCTGGTAGAGCATGCACCTCTGTAGCTCACCTGGTAGAGCATGCACCTCTGTCGCTCACCTGGTAGAGCATGCACCTCTGTCGCTCACCTGGTAGAGCATGCACCTCTGTCGCTCACCTGGTAGAGCATGCACCTCTGTCGCTCACCTGGTAGAGCATGCACCTCTGTCGCTCACCTGGTAGAGCATGCACCTCTGTCGCTCACCTGGTAGAGCATGCACCTCTGTCGCTCACCTGGTAGAGCATGTACCTCTGTAGCTCACCTGGTAGAGCATGTACCTCTGTCGCTCACCTGGTAGAGCATGTACCTCTGTAGCTCACCTGGTAGAGCATGTACCTCTGTAGCTCACCTGGTAGAGCATGTACCTCTGTAGCTCACCTGGTAGAGCATGCACATCTGTGCATTTCTAATCCGTCCTATTAAATAAAGGCCTAAAATGGCAACCACAAAAAAATCTTAAAAAACAAACAAACAATTTGGCATATCTAAACAAAATCAACACTTACCAGTCATTAAGACCATATCTAATGTTAGCAATTAATTGTGGTTAAACAAAGAAACTGCTATTATGTAGTAAAAAAAAAAAAAAAATAGACAATTAAACAATTATGTAATAACTGTTACAAGCCTGACTGTACATTTCATTTAAGGGGAAAGGAAATGACAGGGACTTGGCATGAGCAGTGATAGCCACCATGACAGAACAGACAAAGAAAACAGCACCGCCTACAGAATCTTGAATATCCTGAACAGAACATTAAGGGATTAGGATGTCACAGTGCTGGACACAGCGTTTGATAGAGGGATTTTTAGTACATTTGGTGTGAAAGCACCATAGCAGCAGGAAATTGGGGAATAATGAGAAGATACATTTGATTGTGTTGCATCTTATACCATGAAAAGAAAATTTAAGACAATATTTTTCTTAAATAGAAAATAAAGATAAAATGGAATTAAAGGATAAGGCTGTCGCTCTCTTTCTGCCTTTCCTATTCCCAAGCCCATTAGTTCCTAATGAATAGGTGAAAATAATCAATTCTCCAATTAAAATTGATCAGTGATCTGATGTTGATTAATAAAATCCCGAAATCAATCTTTTAATATGCTGTATGCCTTTTCACCATGGATGTATAACCCATGTATAACTTTTTGGGGGTCAATTCTTAATGTAAACATTTACCTGGTGCAATACAATAACAAAAAGCAAACCTCAAAATTTACAGCATAAGTTCTTTGAGAATCATTTATATCCAAGCAAAATTGGTATTGTAACTGAAACATCCCTAACCTAATTCATATCGAATCGGAAATGTAATCGAATTGGAAGAATTCCTGTGATTCGGAATCGAATCGATTGGGTGAATCATTGGCCGGGATACCCAGCCCTACTACTGAAGGCATACATCTTACAAATATATAGCTTTAGTTTTTCAGCGAGGCCCAAGTACTTTCCTAAAACAGCTGTTTTTTTTGTTGGAGGTGCATTTGTTGGGGATTATTTTTTTGCAGCGGATTAATACACATTTATGTGCTTTGATGCACACACATTACTCTTTAGTAGATCAGGGTCTCCGCTCGGCTTTAAAAAGACTTAAATGCACTGAAGCATTAGGTTCTAGTTCTTAAATAATTTTAAACAGGTCTTAATTTTCTAACGCTCCCGCAGCGCTTTAAATGTCTTTATTTTTATTAGTTCTTTCTTTTGCTAGTCCAAATATAATTCGCTGTATATTTACCGACTATTATTTCTCTGTTTCGCTTTTTTTTTTTCAATTTTAATAAATGTATTTACTTTGCAAGTCATTTTTGAACTACATATTGTTGAACTTTTAATGTTGTGTTATAGGTCTTAAATTCCATTCATAAAGGTCTTAAAAATTCTTAAATTTGACTTGGTGAAACCTGCAGAAACCCTGTAGACACAGTCGATTCTGGTTTGGGTCTGCACATGGGATTTGGTGACCGTAAGATGTATTAAAAAAAATTAGAGAAATCACAACACAGCTGATGTGCATCATTCTCTTCCAGCACAACTGTGTTGAGTTGTTACGTTTTTCTCTCTGTTGTCCACCAGGCGGCGTAATAGCCTACATCAGCTCGTCCAGCTCCGGCTCCAGCTCCAGCCCGGAGTCATGCCACAGCGACTCCTCCAACGGCAGCTACCAGTCGGCCTCCCCGCCGCACGGCTCTTCGCCCAGCTGCCAGCAGCTGGTCCAGTGGGCCGACCCCACACTCGCCACTGGTGGCCAAAACCTCCCAGGGACTCAGAAAAATGGACGCTCCTCCTCTGCTGCCAAATGTGGCATTACAAGTAAGACGGCCACTAGGCCTGTAACAATTATTACATAATTGTCTAATTGTCAATTATTTTTACGTAATCGCGGATTCTTTGTTTAACTGCAATTAACTGCTAACATTAGCTAAGGTCTTAAGGCGTATGACTGGTAGTTGTTGATTTTGTTTAGATATGCCAAATTCTAATTATATAAGTGATTATTTTCAGACTATATATTTTTATTATTATTTCAATTGTTAGTTGGTGGCACTTGACTCTATACATGTTTTTAACAACAAAAATAACAAGGGGGGATACAGTTAGAAAAAAATGTTTTATGATAATAGGCTGTGTACCTGTGTTGCTACATTATCTGGGTCACATAACACTGATATAACCAATTCATATATCCATCCATCCATCTTCGTCCGCTTATCCGAGGTCGGGTCGCGGGGGCAGCAGCTCCAACAGGGGACCCCAAACTTTTCCCGCGCCACATTAACCAGCTCCGACTGGGGGATCCCGAGGCGTTCCCAGGCCAGGTTGTAGATATAATCCCTCCACCTAGTCCTGGGTCTTCCCCGAGGCCTCCTCCCAGCTGGAGGCTAGGGAGGCGCCCAGGGGGGCATCCTTACCAGATGCCCAAACCACCTCAACTGGCTCCTTTCGACGCGAAGGAGCAGCGGCTCTATCCCGAGCTCCTCACAGATGACTGAGCTTCTCATCCTATCTCTAAGGGAGACGCCAGCCACCCTCCTGAGGAAACTTATTTTGGCCACTTGTACCCTGGATCTCGTTCTTTCGGTCATGACCCAGTCTTCATGACCATAGGTGAGGGTAGGAACCAAAACTGACCGGTAGATCGAGCGATTTGCCTTCTGGCTCAGCTCTCGTTTTGTCACAACGGTGCGATAAATTGAATGTAATACTGCCCCCGCTGCGCCGATTCTCCAACCAATCTCCCGCTCCATTGTCCCCCACTCGCGAACAAGACCCCAAGTTATTTGAACTCCTTATCTTGGGGTAAGGACTCATTCCCTACCCGGAGTAGGCACTCCATCGGTTTCCTGCTGAGAACCATGGCCTCAGACTTAGAGGTGCTGATCCTCATCCCAGCCGCTTCACACTCGGCTGCGAACCGATCCAGTACCACATCATCTGCAAAGAGCAGCGTTAAGATCCCCAGCCCACCGAACTGCACCCCTCCCCACCCCGACTACGCCTCGATATCCTGTCCATAAATATTACAAACAGGATTGGTGACAAAGCGCAGCCCTGGCGAACGCCTTCTCCAGTTCCACAAAACACATGTAGATGGACATACTCCCAGGCTCCCTCCAGGATCCTTGCGAGAGTGAAGATCTGGTCCGTTGTTCCACGACCAGGACGGAATCCGCATTGTTCCTCTTCAACCCGAGGTTCAACTATCGGCTGAACCCTCCTTTCCAGCACCTTGGAGTAGACTTTACCAAGGAGGATGAGAAGTGTGATACCCCTATAATTGGCACACACCCTCTGGTCCCCCTTTTTGAACAGGGGAACCACCATCCCGCTCTGCCACTCCTTAGGCACTGTCCCAGACCTCCACGCAATGTTGAAGAGGCGTGTCATCCAAGACAGCCCCTCCACACCCAGAGCTTTCAGCATTTCTGGATGGATCTCATCAATCATCAAAAAAGAGGCTTACCAATTCATTCAAAACTTTAATTTGTTTGAAAAAGTAATAAATAAATAAATATGTTTAAATTTGACTGAAAGAGACAATTATATATTGGTAATCACTAGTGCTGTCAGTTAAACGCGTTATTAACGGCGTTAACGCAAACCCATTTTAACGCCGTCAATTTTTTTTATCGCAAGATTAAAGTTCTTTTTGGCCTAGCAAACTTTGTAATTTTTTTCACATACAAGAGTAGTACATACCTGCAAACTGCAAAAATGGCCGTTTTGAATGGGATGTATATATGTGTATATATAATGGGACAAAAAGAAATCAAGGGACATTTAGAATAGAGAAAAATGTGCGATTAATTGCGAGTTAACTAAGACATTAATGCGATTAATCACGATTAAATATTTTAATCGTTTGACAGCACTAGTAATCACAATTATGTCTGTGGCAATTAATTGTACAGCAACATTTGGAATTGTTCCAAACAGCTCTATCGGTCACTCCATCATGCATTGCGATTTAAAGCCCATGTTGCAGGGTTTATTTTCTAATGAATTTGTGCAATTTGCTTGTTGGTAATAAACATTTAAACTGTTACCCAACAACATCAAATACAATGGATATCACAAAACGGAATAAAATACGAAAAAGTAGTACTATTTTACAGCGGTTTGCAATGATTCTCTTTTCCCCCACAATGCATTGCATTACGTCACGTTGGGGAGATGACAGACGAAAGCCCCGTCTCTGTTCACTGTCTATGGGCTCGTCTGTGCCACTGGTGTTGCAAAATATGGCTTTTGGTCTCGACCGAGTCCATGTGTCTTTATTATGTGTATAATAATATTGGAGGGAAAGTGAAACACAGCTTGGACGGGGATGCTGTTCGGCTTTTCACAAGTTTAGACAGCTAGCTACGCCGACGTTTGCTAACGTTAGCGCAACAGCGTTAGCCTAGACTGCTAGCTAGGTAAATATTACGACTGCCTTCGGAGTTTCCTATATCTGCGTCCACATTGTCAGCATAAGACATGTTGCGTTAGTGCTCCTTTTGTACCATCATTTTATTGAATGAAATGTTAAGCTTTGCTCCTACGAGATGGGTGGGTTTTTGTTAGCTACATACAAAGCTAACTGGCTATAGTTAGCCTGTATGCTAGCGGAATTAGCTAATGTTGCATAACCAGCCAGCAACTTCGGCAATCAGCAGTAGTTTCGGTAGGCTAACCACGACAGTATTGTCGCCCACAATCAACCTCTGCTGCTAAAAGCAGTCAATCTGCAGTGATGTTTGAAATAGAGACGCTTGTGGATGTGTTAGCTGTCGTGGTTAGCTCGCCGGAACTACTGCCGAAGCTGCTGGCTGGCTACGCGACATTAGCTAATTCCGCTAGCACAGGCTAACTATAGCCAGTTAACTTTGTGTGTAACGTAGCTAACAAAAACCCACCCATCTCGTAGGAGCGAAGCTTAACATTTCATTCAATACAACTATGGTACAAAAGGAGCACTAACGCCACATGTCTTATGTTGACAACGTCGACGCAGATAGAGGAAACAACGAAGGCAGTCGTAATATTTACCTAGCCGTCTAGACTAACGCTGTTGCGCTAATGTTAGCAAAATGTCGGCGTAGCTTTAGCTAGCTGTCTAAACTTGTGAAAAGCCGAACAGCATCCCCATCCAAGTAATAAATAAACACTAGGCAAATATGTTGTTACTGGAGCTAGTAGGGTCCATCAAAACGTGAGATATCTAATCGAAAATGTGTTTACAACGTCGGGCGATTTCACAGGTGGGACTGACTGGCAAGTTAGCCCATAGCTAACATGATGCCTTCTATTTCTAGATCTAGCTAGATTACCAGTACTTATCTGAACTAACGACATGATCACTGTCACTAAATATAAAGAAAACATTGACTTTCACTCGGTGCTATTCATTCACTCCTCATCCCAGTCAGTCACCATAGTTCTAGTACTAGGCTGAGGCACGTCTCCCCAACATGACGTCATCACCGAATTGCGTTAAAAAACCCACTAAACGACTAAAACGCCTTTAACACTATTTGGTGACATTTTTAACAATGATATACATATGTTGAGTGCTTTATGTACCCATTAATCAACAGTGGTGGTTAACCTGCAACATTGGCTTTAATCTTGAAATACTTACCTTACACCAGTGGTTCCCAAACTTTTCAGCCGGGCGCCCCTTTTTGTAGATACAGCAGATTCAGCAGAACCATGCATTATTTATTTCTATGTAGTTTTGCAGCGCCCCAGCTGTTCTAACTGGGAACCACTGCCTTACACGTTGGAAATTGGTTGGTTATAAATGAATAGTATTAGTTAAGGCTCTAACACATGCAAAATCACTAGTTTGTCCCTTTTCCAGGTGAACTATAAGAATTTGTTTTTGCATCGATCAGAAATCAATGGCCTGGTGCTGCTGTGTAAGGTGTGCGGCGACGTGGCCTCTGGTTTCCACTACGGCGTCCACGCCTGCGAGGGCTGCAAGGTCACACACACACACACACACACACACACACACACACACACACACACACACACACACACACGGCACTGAATCAGAATCATTGTCCCTGCTACCTGATGTTGCAGTGGCTGTTGCTGAAGTGGGTCACTAGCCATCTGCACAGCTACAAGCAGAGACTCAGTGAAACTAGTTCACTCTGCCCATATTTATATCGGCCGCCCCTCATACTTCATGTTGCTGTGTGGCCTAGTTAACTGTGGGGGAGCAGAGTACAGTGACAAACACACCACAGTAAGCCATAGTGAAAGAACACACGCACACACACTCACACACGTTTTAGACTGATACGCTGGGTAGCCTATGGAAGCATATCAGTCTAAAACTTGCCCACAAAGAGAAAATTCAGACAAACAGAAATTCAGAAAAACAGCTCAGACAGCTCTCTTGTGTGAAGCTTTCTTCAGGCTAGCCTAGAGTGTCTGTTAAGTTTAATCCTGAATTTGAGTTTTTCCTGAATTTACGAGTTTACCAAGTAAACTCGTAAAAACAGCGTTTTTCAATTAAATGCATTAAGCTTCCGTATTAGCCAGTATTATATAGTTTTACTGAAATTCAAAACTGCAAGGAATGCAACTAATTTGAGTGCTTTGTTATTGGACATGCTTTCATTAAAAGGTGATTATTCCAATTAGGGCTGTCAACGAATATTCTAAATTCAAATATGTATTCAAATAGTAAAAAATAAACACATTTAAATATGAAAATGTATATTCAAAATATTATAAGAGAGTAAAAAAACTGCACTAACGCGGCCATCTGCCTTGCGCGATTGTTTGGGGTAGGCTGTTTCCTAAACATTCAGCTTCCTGCCTGATGAGCGTAGCCGTTCAGGAAGTGGGCGTGTTGATGATGCCACTACGGGAAGTAAACAAACAACGAGGGCGAAGAAGGAGACGGCACAAAGATGCTAACGTTAATCTTTAACTATAGCTATCAATGTAAGGAAATTTGTGCCGGTCGCAGACACGCATCTATGGAATCCACCGGACTTAGACGTTTGTGCATACCAACGGCCGATAGGCCCCAATAGAAACTAGGACAAGAGATATCTGGAAGGACGCAGACGGTTCCCTTTTTATAACCTGCTCTGAATCATATATATTTGACACCACAAACATAAAAATACACATCAATGCGTTCGGCAGACTCTTATCTGTCTGGTGATGATAATATTTTGCCGTTTGGACTCACGTTTTTTTTAATTAAAGAAGGAACTTCAGAGGTATATTAATCATTAAATGGACATGTTTGACCTCTCTCAGATGCTATCTACCCCTCCTTTCTCTATTCCCTCACTGTGCAAATCACCATAGCAATAAGTACACATACACACACACACACACACACACACACACACAAACTACTACTCCTATCATGGAGACTCTTTACTGTAGGCCGTGTCGTCCTCTCTTTGCAGGACATGTCAAACAGCAGATTTAAGGTAGCTCAGCACAGGTGTTACTAATGATATTAACTATATACCCGTGGTGACGATGCCCTTTACTCAATCATTGCATCTCTTTCTCACACTTTTTTTATTCTTTATTTAGCACATCAAAATAATTTGTCCATAGTAACCAATCCATCATAAAAACATGTGCAAGGAAGACAAGAAACCCCGAGGGGCTTATAAAGTGTCTCCCTTTAACATAGAGTACGATTACAGTTTAATATGTAAGTTTTTACAGCCCTAATTGTAATTAAAATAAATCCTATGTCAATCTAATTTTGACTTGTCCAGGCCCAGTTCTCTCCCCCCACTGTCTTATGTCCTGACAGTGTGCCGTTTGTCTCTGTGAACACACAGGGCTTCTTCCGGCGGAGCATTCAGCAGAACATCCAGTACAAGAAGTGCCTTAAGAACGAAAGCTGCCCCATCATGAGGATCAACCGCAACCGCTGCCAGCAGTGCCGCTTCAAGAAATGCCTGATGGTGGGGATGTCCCGAGACTGTGAGTATCTGGAATCATTACCGACAGGATCACTCGGACATCTTGCTCGTGTGTTATGCAAATTACCAGACATGTTTTGTATTTTTCTCAGTAAAATTTATTTTTACAACCATTCCCTGACTGTCAGTGTGTATGAATTCAATATAAAGGGTTACTTCAACGAGTTAATATTGCACTGCCATAAAGTTTGAGGATATGGAGAATCAAAGTGTTCAAAACCAAATCAAAAAAATAAGAAATTATGTCATAGATATTCAAATCAATAAATACACCAAATATGTTTAATATTTTTTTACTACTTAATACAACTATTGTGGAAATGGGCAGTATAAAAAAAACTTTAACAATGAGCCAATGAGTTTAAAAATAACAGTATTATTACAGGATTATTGTTTTATTTATTAACAATGAACTCTACCGAGTTGCCATAAAAAGACTCACAAGAGACACATTTAAAAAACAAGATTCTAAACTTATGTAGCAGTTTTGTATGTAGATTTTTATGCCTCCGTGCAGGTGATAACCAATTATTTACTTACATAAAATAACTAATTATACCATTAGTGTTGATTAGTAAACATTATAAATCATTGTTTAACATTAAAAAACTTAAACTTAAGTTTAACTAACGATTGCTGTACCCTTTATTAGTGATGGTTATTACTGAGTGTTACCTCTAACTCATGTGGAACTGCAAAAAATACAATTCATCTTTATTGTCAGTTTACACTGAAATTAATTTTGCGTTCCAGAGCAGCTCCGCTCAAAAAGAAGAAAAAAAGAAAGAAAAATACACAAATAGTAAGACAACGATTACACATATAGTACAAAGATGAAGACACATCAACATCCATGGCAAATAAAAATGTTTCATGATGAAAAAATAAATTTGAGTCCTTCTGAAACGATTCTCTCCTGGCTGTTGCAGCTGTGCGCTTTGGCCGAATCCCCAAGCGTGAGAAGCAGCGCATGCTGCTGGAGATGCAGAGCGCCATGAACAACATGATGAACAGCAGCCAGCTGCAGAGCCAGCTGCACGCCAACCACACGCTGCCAATCGGCAAACCTCTGGCGCCCGTCGCCACAGAAGCTACCTCAGGGACCGCCGGCCCCGCCCCCTCCAGCTCTTCTGCGCCCTCCTCCTCATCGCTGAGCTCTGGCCAATCAGATCCCAGCTGCCAGCCCGAACCTGCCGTCGCCATGGACACCAGCCCCAGCTCGGCGTCGTTGGGCGGGTTGGACAGCGGCGAGGAGGAGGTGATTGGCTCGGTGACCCGTGCCCACCAGGAGACCTTCATGTACAACCAGGAGCCCAGCAGCCTGGCGGCTGTGGCCCCGCCCCTCGCCACGGGCCCACCGAACAGCGCCGCAGCCAACAACACCACTAACCTCCGGGCCGAGGAGCAGCAGGACCACTGGAACCACCACAACAACCTGGTCACCATGGCAACACAGGACCCCCCGCCCTCCAGCCTGGGGCCTCAGGGCCAGGAGGAGAACATCAGCAACCACTGCCCCTTCATGCTGTCCAGGACCACCGCCGCTGCCAGCCACTGTCCCGCCTACACACACGGAGCCTTCGGCGCTGCACCCCCGGAGGGCCCCGCCGGCGGAGCCTACGGGCCTCTGTGGAGAGGAGGGAACAGAATGCATCTGGTAAGACACAGCACAAATTCAATTCAGTGTGCTTTATTTTAATTAAAGTGATTCAATTAAAATACCTTTAGAAGTCAATTGAAAATTGAAATACAGCTGGATAAAAATAATGTAAAATAACAGTAGGCAATAAAATAATAGATGAGGGAAATTAAAATATAAGTTGTGGTGCAAGTTCAGTGCAGACATTAATGGCCTTTAGAAAACAGCATATAAATCAACAGCTGCTTCTCATTTATCAGTTTCTCCTCACTGACCACTGATTGGTTATTTTATAACAATAGTTCACCGAAATGTGTTTCTATGCTGTTGCTGAATCTGTCTTCATCTCAAATCGACAGCGGTCAGTTTTAAAAGATTTTCGTGAGTTTTCAAGAGGCGGCGAGTCGAGCTGGATGCCCCTGATTTGCATAAAGCTGCCTGGATTCAACTTTATGCAAATGAGGAGCGGGCAACTCGACGATCCACTTCACGAAAGTCGCAGCGACGCTACCAGAATGCATTACCCGGCTGCTCACGTAGAATGAATGGGTAGTGGGGAAATGACGCTTGCCGTTATATGCACAGCTTTTAAAATAGTTTGGAATCAGCTGCAGCTGTTTGTTTTTTTGGAGGGACCTGTAAAAATAGCAGTGGCGCAGCCTCCTAAAAATAAACTTTTCTGGCCACTTGGGGGCAGCAAAACAAACAATAAGCAGCCTGTGTAATATGATACGATTGTCAGTTCGCACCGAAATTCATTTTCCGCTCAAAAGAAGAAATAAAAAGAAAAATACACACAGAGCTAGACATCAATTACACATATAGTACAAAGATAAAGACATATCAACAGCCATGGCAAAGAAACATGTTTCATGATATCCTCAGATCCAGATCTTAATTGGCAGCAAACTGATTTTGGTTTAGCAACAGGATAGACTGATGTATAAAAGATTTCTTAAGCCTGTTGTATCCAAACAAAGGGACTCTAAATCGCCTGTTAGAAGGCAAAAGTTAGTATTCATAGTTTAAAACATGCATGGAGTCTGAAGAGATGCTGTTCGCAAGTCTGAGCATGCTCTCCTTGTGGATTGTTTGAAAGGAACGTGCAACAATTCTTTAAAGTTGATTGTATAATTAATTTTAAGTTAAGCAGATAGGCTGCTGAGCCAGACTGTGCTGCAGTACAACATGACACTGAATCACTGAGTCATAAAACAGAAGTAATCTGGCTGCTGGTTCCAAAGGATTGAAGCCTACGGAGAAAGTAAAAGGCGCTGCTGTATCTTTTTTTTTTTTTTTTTACAAATGTGCTCTATGTGACAAGTCTGTGATAGATTGTGATCTATCGTGTTAATGTTTTCCTCGTCTGTCCTGCGCTCAGGTTTGTCCCATGAACACCTCTCCCCACGTGGACCCCCAGAGGTCGGGCCACGAGGTGTGGGAGGAGTTCTCCCACAGCTTCACCCCCGCTGTCAGGGAGGTGGTTGAGTTTGCCAAGAAGATTCCCGGCTTTAGAGACCTGACCCAGCACGACCAGGTCAGCCTGCTGAAGGCTGGCACCTTTGAGGTAAAGCTGCCGCGTGCCTCGGACTGTTCCCAACTAATGCAGTTCCTGGGGGTTATGTGGAGAGATTGTAGAACAGCTCAACTAATTTGAAAAAAATTGAAATTAGGATTTGATATAACATATTAACATGAAGTCAACTGTAACACCTGAACACTACGTGTTGCAGTTATTTAATGCCGACCTTATACCAAGCGACTTTTCAAGCGGTTACACTGTTGCAGACAAATTTCCAATATCTGAATGATATCCTAGAGTTAGCGTTTTACGCACATGTGCCATTCTTTCCCTCTCCCTAACATACATAAATTGCTAATAATACATTTTAATAAAATTGATAAGATTCTGAGGGACCTAAGAACAAAATATGAATAAAATACAATGTAAAAAGGGTAGGTGTAATGAGCAAACGCTTCAACCTACACCTTTTCGATCAGTATCGATTAAAACGAGTTAAGATGACATTGTATGAATTAAAGGCAGTGGTGTAACTAAGTACATTTTCATTCAAGTACTGTACTTACTGTAAGTACAAATGTTCAGGTTCTTGTACTTGAGTCTTTTCATGCCACTTTCTACTTCTACTTCGCTACATTTCAGAGAGAAATATTGTACTTTTTACTCCACTACATTCATCTGACTGATTTAGTTATTGGGATTGGGATTTTTGCACACAAAACACATAAAATCTGATGTTTTATTCTGAATGAAACTAGCCAACAATATAACAGCCTACAAGTCCAGCTGAAATGATTAGACCATTAAACACACAACTAAAATGAAACTGCATGGAGTACTTTTACTTTTAATACTTTAAGGACATTTTCCTGATGATACTTACATGCTTTTACTAAAGTAACATTTTCAATGTTTTTTTTTTTTTTTTTACCATTTATGTGATGTTATGATCTATGTGATAGAAATAAACTAAACTAAACAGCTGGACCCAGACTGATGGCGCTGTGTGTGTTTGCGCTCTGCAGGTGTTGGTGGTCCGCTTTGCTTCTCTCTTCGACGTCAAGGAGCGCACCGTCACCTTCCTGGGCGGGGAGAAATACAGCGTGGACACGCTGAGGGCCATGGGGGCCGGGGACCTCCTCAACTCCATGTTTGACTTCAGCGAGAAGCTCACCAACCTGGGCCTCAGCGAGGAGGAGATGAGCCTCTTCACCGCCGTGGTTCTGGTCTCTGCAGGTGGGTTGGATTCGGTCGCAGCAAGTACAATACAACGCACACACCATTAAAGGTTCCATATTGTAAAATGTTAGATTTCCATGTTGATTATAAAGCAGCTTGAGGTGCTATATAAACACTGTGCAGTTTTCCCACAGAATTAGATTATATTTGCGGTGGTGCTGACCCGGGGGTGGGGGGTTCACGCGCTGAAAGAGGTGCAGAATTCTTATATTAAAGGTGCACTATGAGTTCCTGCATGGTTTCAGCGCAATTTAATTTTTGTCTCAAATCGTATGCATCTCTTCTTGATCCGCTAGCTGCCTGCCCCCTGAACACACTGTGAAAAAGCCCGGTCTCGGGAGACAACACAGAGGTCGTAAACGTCAAACAAACTAGAGGGACAGGCTGTGCACCTAAAGACAACAAACCACTCCAGCAATCACTGACAAGATGGTTGGGGGGGGGGTTAGTGACAGTTAGTCAGTTATTCATAACAGTCAAGGCGAGCTTGCTCTGTTTTGTTTTGTATTTACTTGGAACGTCAACAGAAGTGACGTCATGCAGGAGTGCACCTTTAATTGTACTGCAAATATTTTTGGCAACTTTGAATAGCTTGAATAGACAGTCTGCCCACAGTCCCATCCTCAAGGCTATAAGGGTGCAAGGGCAGTTAGAGCACACAATGTAATCTTTCAACAAACAAAAAAAACATAAATTTGCTCTTTGACATTCTGTTTAACAGCCAGGTGCTGTTCACCTCTTTGTGACCTTCTGCATGCAAGACAAAAAAATAGAAACTTAAATGTTACTGTAGTGTATATGTTGTTAACTTGTTGAACACTTGAACATGAACAAAATTGAACACAAAATCTTTGCAACTTACCCAATTACCCTAGTGGGAATTGTTTTGTGTCTCTTACACATAAGTTGATGTTGACTAGCAGGTAATGTTAACATTACAGAATGGTAACCACGCTCGTCACCTTTACCTCTGAAAGCGACAGAGGGGGTTGTCCTGAGCAAACCCACCATTTTTAAATAGTTTAGCCAGCTGTGGTTTTTTTTTGCTGCCTCCAGCTTCATTTGAAACAAAATGTGCCTGGCAGTGGCAACAACAACACACCTTCAACGTTGTGTGTGTGTGTGTGTGTGTGTGTGTCGCGTTAGGTCACGGCAGGTTAGGTTAGGTTTACTGCGGCGCCGCTATAGATGACCAGCCACGCTGAGGCGGTACTAAAATCTGCAATGGACGCACAGTGAGGCGAGTAGAGTCGGGGCGAGTCGAGCAGGTACCATGTAATGGAAAAACGCCATAACTTAGCTACAGCCAGTCAAAAGTTAGCATGGCAACTGCCCCTCCTCTTTCACTGAAGTTGCCGGTGTGGAAGTATTTTGGATTTCCAGTGAGTTATGTTGACAATGTTCACGTTGTTGACAAAAAAGCCACAGTTTGCAAGCTCTGCTATGTGCGTGTACCATATTCTGTGTGTTTACCATTGCACATTAGCCTAGCAGCTAGCAGAGAGTTTCCTTCTGCTTATAGCTTAATCCCGACAAAACCGCACGGTTGAATTTCAGCCTGCATGCACGTTTTGTAGCCTAAACAGAGCAGCTTACATTGGTTATATTAGAGAGAGCAACAAGTTAGCGGACTGCCGAGTCGCCCTCTCTGCTCTCTGACTGCTCAGCTGCTAAGACCGCTGTGGTCTTTTTTTTCGTGCTGAATAACTTATTTCCAAGAAACTTAAGAGCACATTTCTCACGAAGGTGCTTTTGCATGATTCTTTGTGGAGAATAGGGCTGGGCGATATGGACAAAATTAAATATCACGATATTCTTGACCAAATACCCCGATGTCGATACTGCAACAAAATTGTAGAGTTGACTATTGGTGCTTTCACAAAATATTTTCACAATGAGATTTTTGATAAATAATCATTAATAATGTGGATATAATTGTGGGTAAAGGCAAAAAAATGTTTATAACAGTCAGGTAAATTCAGAAAATTAAACTAAACAAATTAAACTGTAATGCAGACTTTAAAACCAGGAAAAGACACTTATGTCATATCACGATATTACAAAAATCACATATATATATATATATATATATATATATATATATATATCTATCTATCGTGATGTACATTAAATATCACGATATATTGGCCAGCCCTAGTTGAGAAACTCAGTTTTACAGATCGGTCGTTTAAATCAACTAATCGATTAGTCAACAAAAATGTGAAAGTGTTAGTCGACTAAGAATTTCTTTAGTCATGGACAGCCCTAGAAACATTCTAAATTTAATAAATCATTTAGAGCCATGGTTCACAAAGAATTGGCATAAATTGAGCTGGAGGTGGAACCAGCAGGAGTTCTCTTAGCTAGGCAAAAAGACTGGAAACACAGGGTTAATAGGTAGCCTGGCTCTGACCAAGGGTGACAAAATCCATCTGTCAGCACCTCGAAAGCTCTTTAATTAACACAGTGTTTGGATTTTTTAACCTTGAGACACAGCATAGAAAATATAAAGGTGCATCACTGGTAAAAAAAAAACCCCAAAGAAATCCATTCTAAGGTAAAGCATCAGTTAAAAAAATTGTCGCAAAAAGAAATCACGATACGTACGTTTTTGGATTCCCCCCACCCCTAATAACACTGTCTCCGTCCATCCCCCCCCCCGCAGATCGCTCCGGCATCGAGAACGTGAACTCGGTGGAGGCGCTGCAGGAGACGCTGATCCGCGCCCTGCGGAGCCTCATCACCAAGAAGCACCCCAACGAGTCGGCCATCTTCACCAAACTGCTGCTCAAGCTGCCCGACCTGCGCTCGCTCAACAACATGCACTCTGAGGAGCTGCTGGCCTTCAAGGTCCATTCCTGAAGTTTTCCCTTTACTAGCTGACGCCCCCTACCCCCCCGACACTAACTGCTATTAATGGCCTGGGACTGGGACTCCGCCTCTCCTCACCACCCAACCACACCTGCGCCCCCCAGGAGACTTCAGCTTCTGTTCCTTCAGTCCATGAATAGAAGTTAAGGCTCCAACCTGACATTTAAAAGGGGGAACAAGACCATACCATGTTATTGTACTGTATTGTAGGCTTTTAACGCCTGCGTGATGGCATATACAGACACACTGATTGATGTATATGTTTTCTTGCGTTTGTGTGTGTAGCATACTGTATGTTTGCAACTGTACACTTTTCTGTATAGTGTAGACTGGTTATTTTTTTTGCATTCATAGTGCAATATGTGACTGCTTTTTGGGATTTTAGCTGTATAGTTTGGAGTCAAGAAACTTAGTGTATACTTTCAATTTGAATAGATGCTGTGCTCATGTGATGAGGGTGAAGTTGTAGAGTTAAAAAAAAAAAAAAAAAAAAAAAACCCGGACACTGAATGACTGACTGACGAGGTACAATTGTCTTTAAAAAAAGAAAGAAAAAAAGATGACAATGAGAGGAGGATTGTGGACATAAAGCTGCTAAGAGTCCCAGAGAAATCCGAGAACGACGTTTTTAATCTGAATGAATTAGGGAAGCATAAGAAGGCTTCTCACGCAGTTGTTGCTATGCTGTGTTTTTGTCAAGTTTTCTAAATTATTTGGTCATTGTGACAAATCAAATGTGTCAGTGTCTACTGCTCGCTGATTTCTAGTCACGAATCAGTGCAGGGATAGAGCCAGACGTTGTAAATATTCAGGGCTTAGCCCAAACCTGGGGGGTCTGGGGCCATGCTCCATTTAGTGAGGCTGTATGCACTAGTTTTCAAGCCATTTGATAATAGAATGCCTAAAATCTTTACAACATGATAGTTGCCAAGGAAAAGAATCAACCTGTCGAGCCTACCTCCAACTGTCTTCATCATTCTGAAACCAGAACACAGCAAATGCTGAGGATGACTTAATTTTTTTTACTCCTGCCACCGAAAAAGAGGCAAACGTTGTGTTACTATTTTAATATAGTAAGGAATTTGGCATAAACGGCATTACTAATCTTTAAACCTATTTTAGTAAATTCACTGAATGAATGGTGATATTTCCCCAGTAATAGAAATTTCTGTCATTGATTTTGCCCCCCCCTCCACCCCTAGATCAGTGGAAATTGAGAAACACTGAACCAACGGAGATACATTTTCCCCTTCTCTTATGTTCTTTTCCTAAAGAGAAAAAAAAAGTATTTCAGAGGCTACATTTACATTGCTATGTTTGGGTTTATAAACTATCTTTTGCTATGTTTCCCCCTCTCATTCCCCCTGCTCTGGCGTTTCCCCCTCTCATTCCCCCTGCTCTGGCATTTCCGAGCCCCTAAACCGGAGACATTTGGAAACACTTCTGACCCGTTTTTTTGGAATCTGCGGGGTTGTGTTTCAGTCTCAACGGCCGCAAACAGAGACCTTTGGCGACACTGACGCCAACGTTTCGCCGCCTGATTGGGTCATGATGTCTCGGCCTCCGAGACCAAGCTACTAACGTTACCATGGCAACTACCAGCAACGTTCGGAGTATACATGCTGCCTCCTGTATATGAGAATGTTGATGAGATATGAGGTTTGGGGTGTTAGTTTAAACAGAGATTAGTTCTACTAAACTCAAACTCTGCTTAAAAACCAAAACGTAATAATGTAAATGTAGCCTGAGATGGCGGCGTCTGCTGTCCTATGTGTCGTCGGTCGTGTTGACCCTAACCCAAGCAGGCGAGTCAGACACATGACGTTGCTGTCGGATACCGGGGCGGAGCTAGAGGGAAAACGTCCCGCAGTCACCAGCGACTTCACGTTGCTTGAATAAACATTTCGGTTTTTACAACACTGTACAGATTTTAGCTGAGCGTAGTTAAACTGAATAGCTAGCACTATTTCACATAAGATATGATTGTAATGTCACTGAAGTGATTTGTAATGTAAAGAAATAAGTCGAGTCGAGGTGACAGCCGAGTCGCTGCTGTTCAGATATTCTGCGATGCCATCTTTTTTGTTCCTTGTCGGTTAATTCAGGACGTCTGGCCTTTTTAACATCCAGAGCTTGTGTCATTGTGTTAACATTGCTGACATGTGGTTTTGTTCTCCTCTGTGAAAGGATTTCAGTATGCGTAGATTTCTATATAAATATATATACATACTATGATACATGCATAACCGTATAGATGAATATATCTATATAAATACATTTTATAAATGCAGTTTATGCTGTGAAGTGGTTATTGAATTTGTCTGGTTGTCATTTAGTTACGCAGAATCAATTTATGTGATGTTAAAATTGAATAGGATTGGGCATCGAAAACCAATTCCAACTTGGAACCGTTTCAGAAAATCACGATTGCAAAAGAAATGGTTTTTTTTTTCATTGGATCCTTTTGAATTTGGTTTTGATTGCAGTCATCGGTTCCAACTTTAACGAACGAATAGCGCTGACTTTTTCTGGCTAAACTCCACTACCACGACCCCTGAAGGACCGTCATCTGACGGTGCCTGTACCCGGCTCACAGTCACCTGTTGGCGGCTAAACACAACTACCAACTGCCGCTGATATGACAGAGCTCTGTAACCGGCGTCTTGGACCTCTGTAGTGGCTAAACACAAGTACCAACTGTCCATAAAAAAAATAAAAGGAAAATAATAAATAGATAGGCCTATATTTATATATGTATGGACTTTTTTGCGTATTGAATCGTGTTGGTCGGTAACTAGGTGGTTTGTCCAAGTGGTGTAGCCGTAGCTAGCTGTCAAAGATGGCGGCCGTTCTGCACATGCGCGACTCGTGTAGGGACTCACATTGTGTATGGACAGTGACCTGTTTAAACTCCTCTACTCAAAGAATCGCAATCGAGAATTGAAAAGAACCAGAATCGAAAGGAAGAATTGGAAACAGAATTGTTAAAATCAAAACGATGCCCAACCCTAGGGTTTACTTTCTGTGAGAAAAGTTTGTGTCTTCAGCCCTGACAGATGCACCTGTGGTGAGTTGTTCCAATCCACAGAACTTCATTTTAAAATGTTATTTCTAAAGTTTTCAAAGATACCAAATATGCCAGGCAAAGTATAAAATAATTATCAAAAATAAAGTTAAGTAGAAGATCTGGGTGGTCTTAAATTATTCACTTAATGTTCTTTTGTAACAAAGTTTTATTTCAGCAGTTAAATCGAGCTTTCTGTCGGTTGAGTTTGGCTCCACAGAGATCAGAGAGCTGCGAACTCAAACACAAGACGGAACAAAACTGAAGAAAAACTTCATTGTTGCCTGAAGCTTTACTGCTCGTTGTGCTCATTGTCTATTTTGAAATGGAACCTTTTCTCTGCTGAGATGTTTTCAGAGCTCTGCATTAGAGGTACAGGTTTCAGGATACCCACGGGGTCTTTAAAGTATTTTAAAAAGTTTGACATTTAATATTCTAAAAAATAAGAAAATAAAACTTATTGAATTCCATTTCCAAAGGACTTAACTTTTGTCTTGTCCTTTTGTAGGATAAAATAAATGCTGTAATGTCATATTTTGTTTCGGTACATTTACTTTTTGTATTTTTACTTTTATAGCATAAGAGCTGTAAATGTGACTGTTAAAGGTGCTCTAAACGATGTCATGCGTTACTTACGCATGTCAACAAGAAGTAACGTCACCTAACATCGCTTAGAACACCTTTAAGAGTACAAACACACTTCACAAAAATGTTATATAAAATTTAGGTAAGGTTACTTGGTAAATAATTCTTTTCTCAGCTTAAAATCCACACTGATTTTATATTATACAGGTGTGAAGATGGCATTACATTTCATCCTAGGTGGTATTAAAAATGTCCTAAAAAGTCTTAAATGCTAAGCTACAGGCCAAACTTATCGATCTAGAAAACAGAGGCCGTGGAATAATATAAGAGTAGTGGGCCTTCTGGAGAATATCGAAGGGGCTCAGCCGACAGCCTTTTTTTCTCAACTTCTAATGGAGGTGCTCAAGGAACAGATACTGGATTCAGCCCCGGAGCTGGAATGAGCTCACCTATGAAGGTAAATATGGTGCAAAATGGGAGAGCTTGTAGAATACGATGTGAGAACTTGCAGAACAAAAAATCTGAACTTGTATGTTAAAATTTGCACTTGTAAAAAATATTAACACACATGTGATCTGAATTTGAAGTCATACAAAGAAAAAAAACATGAGAGCTTGTAAAAAAAAATCTGAACTTGTAAATTGAAATTTGCACTTGTAGAAAATGTTCACACACCTGTATTCTGAATGTGAAGTTACAGAAAAAATATTCACAAATGTGTAGATTGATATTTACATGAACACAATGACAGCTGCAAACTTATAATGCAACATTTACTCGTATACTTTTTTTTTTACTCTGGTTCATTTTCCATCACAACCACAACTCAGTGATTTCAACCTCTGGAATCTGTCACTGCAACTTCACATATGTGCTCTCTCGCATCACAAAGTGGCCAATCTGCGCACCTCGACTTTCACAACACTCTTGACGATAAATTTGGTGCAAAATTAATTTGTACCTGTGGACTTAGTCTGTGGAGCTCTGAGCTAACAGAACGGGAAAAGCAGGGTTTCTATCGCCAGATGAGGGACAACTCTGTCTGGCTTATTTATGTAGCATGGAAACTTGGTGGAATAGCATGCTAGCGTTAGCTAACTAGCAGCCAGCCCGCTTCTAAATAAATACCTTTTAATTGTCTTAACACTTTTTAACAGTCAAACTAAAACACTGGCGGTGAGCTCCACGGCCTGCAGCCGCAGACGGACCGTCATCAGTGGGGATCGACCAGTGTAGCAACACTGCTTTTGCCAGAAAGCTTCGCTGCCTGCAGATATACACACATAATATAATATCTCTCCCCCCCGGCCCCATTCACCCACCCACCCCTAAATCGACAAATGAATTAATTAAAAACGGGAACCAAGCTGAACCTAGCTGAGGAAATGCCATCATAAGTGAGGAAAGTCCAGAGGCATGACACTTAAAAACCAAATGATACTTAAAGATATACTGTAAATAATTAAAGCTCTAAACAGTGGCTAAGTACATAACCTGTAGATTGTTAAAAACAAAAATATATACATAATAAACTTACTAAAACAATGTACATTATAAATAAATAAATAAAAAATACAGCATAAGCATAAGCCTTAAACTTAAAGAGAAAGCAAAATGTCTTTCTAACGTTCTGCTAATTCTTAATACTACTGACAAATAAAGCAGACTTAGTATGTAGTATGCACTCATCTCCTTAACAGTGAGGTGTTTCCCGGAGTCCTTATGTTTTCTCGACTTGCGGTTTTCTTTGGATCAGGGTGGCACCTAAATCTGCCATGGTCCTGCTCGGCGCCCTGCTACGCCCTACTCTGCCCTGCTATGCCCTACTATGGCCTGCAATACCCTGCTACGCCCTACTACGCCCCTGTCCGAGGTTTCTCCCTAAAAGGAGGTTTTCCCTCACCACTGTCGCACTAAATGCTTGCTCTTGGGGGGATTGTTGGGTCTTTGTAAATTATAGAGTGTGGTCTAGACCTACTCTATCTGTAAAGTGTCTTGAGATAACTTTGGTTGTGATTTGATACTATAAATAAAATGTTATTGAATTGAACCACACGCTTCACCAAATTAGATGCAAAACAAATCATTACAAACTAGTCACACACACGAATAAAATACATAAGACAATGAGAGGATTGTGCAGCCTTGGCTGAGGTGTGTGTGGGGATTTTATTTATTTATTTTTCGAGCATGTAAAATTTAACCTAAAAAGACAACAGCAGTTGTTGAAAGCATTTCCAATAAAATAGAAAAAAAGGGGAAAAAAAGAGAACAATCATTTCATTAGCAGATTTACCTTAATTTACATGCACGCAAAGGAGTATGGTTAGGTAGGTTTGACATGGTCTGGAAATATGATGTAGTAAAATTCTCAGAAGTGTATAGATTTGCTGCTACATCATGTTGATTGACAGTTTTGTCATTTTTAAGAAAGAGCTGGACAACGACACCCCATTCAATTCAACTGAATTTTATTTATAGTATCAAATCATAACAGGAGTTATCTCGAGACACTTTACAGATAGAGTAGGTCTAGACCACACACTATAATTTACAAAGACCCAACAATTCTAGTAATTCCCCCAAGAGCAAGCATTTAGTGTGACAGTGGCGAGGAAAAACTCCCTTTTAGGAAGAAACCTCGGCAGAGCAGGCTCTTGGTAGGCGGTGTCTGACAGTGCCGGTTGGGGGACTAAAATATAGCCTGTCCGTATGGGATTTAAGGCATATAAACTAGTGCAGATCAATGTCACTGTCACAGGTACAATGTCGGACTCAAATGATTCAATGACTCAACTCAGAGTGGAAGGTGAGTTTGTTTATTAATTTATTAATAAATTTATTAATCCAGGCAACGGTACAAATCCAACAGGCAGAAGACGTGGTCAAAAATACAGGCAATAGATCAGGAAACACTGGAAACAAACACTAGAAAATGCTGGAGAGTGAGACACACGAGGAGTAACAACAATCTGGCAAAAGGTCGACAAGGGGGGAGTATATATATATATATATATATATATATATATATATATATATACTCCCCCCTTGTCACTGCGTGTATATACACGCGGGATGGGAAGACAACTACACACAGGTGAATAACATTAGGGTGGAGGCAGATAATCATAAAAGGCGGGTAACATTCTAAAAGGTGACTTTAACTTCTACCAAAGTCATTTTCTGGTAAGCTACTTGCACTTTTACTCAAGTATAGCTTTCAAGTACTTCATACAAGACTGCTCACCGCCAATTCCTCCAGCCAGCCTGGGACTCAAACACCATCTGCAGCATGCTTGGTTCACTCTGCATACCCAATCAGAGAGCATTTCAGTTCTTTGTAAGAAAAACACATCTTACTACACAGAGTCAAAGAAGGCTTTGGGGGTCCACATGTCAAAGTGTCCTTGACTAAGACACTGAGTTTTTGAAGGCTTTGGGGGTGACAGTAGCTCAGTCTTCTCCACATGTCAAAGTTTCCTTGAGCAAGACACTGAACCTCAAATTGCTCCTGGGTGCTGGATGTTTATGCACTGCTCCTAATGCTTAGGATGGGTTAAATGAACATATTGAATTTCACTACTGTAAGTTAATGTGTCTATTTCTATATGTCTATGCTTACTGTCCATGTCTATATTGATTTGCGTCCTGATGTGTTGACTTACTGTTATCAAGCACAACCCTAGATTTTCCCCCCATGACTGTAATGAGAATATGTCTATGTGTCTATTTCTAGGCACATGCTATACCTTCTATAGCTCTGCTGTACCTTATATGTCTCTATTTCTATGTCTATGCTTACTGTTTATGTGTCTGTGTCTGTTCCTATGTCTATGTGGGCAGCATGTGGCCTTTTAACGCAAGATTCAACCCATGTTCCAGCCTAACATTTCACTAACTGCAGTTGTATGTGAAGAATAAAGTTTATGTCTATGCTTACTGTCTATGTCTATATTGATTGTCATCCTGAGGTGTCCATCAGTGGTGTAGTCTACGTGATACACAGGTATACGCAGTATACTCACTAAGAAAGTTCCAGGACTTTCACCCAGGAGAGCCGGGATCGTGTCCTGCGTGTGGTGTTTTTCAGCCATTTTCTTTTTTTGTTTATTTTTTTTTTTAAGCCTTCCCCAATGTCTCTAGTGTTGCTTTAAGACACACCGGCCACGCCCTATGCTATTTTGCTATTTCCTGTAAGGCACCTGATTGTTTGATCTCCACCTGAGGAGTATGGTTGCGTGTGTGCAGACAATCTCATAAAGAACTAGAAAATGCATTTCCTGTGGAAAATGCGTGGGAATGCTGAATAGCTGAATTGCTAAAGCTAAACTGGTTGAATAGCTTAAATCATTAAGAAGAAGTTGAAGTAGTGAGAATAGTTGAAAAAGTGGAAATCGTTTTAATACGTATGAATTTCATTAAAAAGTTAAAAGCTTATGCTAAACTGAACTGTTGGCTTCAAAAGTTGAATAATGACAAAAGACGTAGAACATTGTGAGGTCTGAGTATATTTTCTAACTGATAATCACTCACAAATGCAGAAATATGAAACAAATAGTACGAAAAATCTTAAAGCTCAAATGCACTACACGCTAAAAAATCAGGAAAATTGTTAGAGTTGGAAGCTAAACTGCATTACCCAAGTGAAGAGCTAAAATACACTGTTAGAAAAGCTTGAAGCTGAACTGTAATACTGTCAAAGATGAAAGTTGAAATGAATTACCTAAAACGGCTGAAAGAAGAAATACTTTGTATTATTATTAGACACTGCATAGAACTAAAAAGCATCAATCTAGCTGATATGAGATGTGAAATATATTAGGTAAAAAGAATGGGGCTGAACAAAAGAAACAGAAACAGACAGACAGAGACAGACAGACCGAGACAGAGAGAAACAAACAGAGAGACATGGACAGACAGACAGAGACAGAGACAGGGAGAAACAGAAACAGACAGAGACAGACAGACAGAGAGAAACAAACAGACAGACAGAGAGACAGAGAGAGACAGAGACAGGGAGAAACAGAAACAGACAGAGACAGACAGACAGACAGACAGACAGACAGACAGAGAGAAACAAACAGACTGACAGAGAGACAGAGAGAGACAGAGACAGGGAGAAACAGAGACAGACAGAGGCAGGGAGAAACAGAGAGAGAGAGAGAGAGACAGCGACAGACAGAGAGACAGAGACAGACAGAGAGACAGAGAGAGAGAGACAGAGACAGACAGACAGACAGACAGAGACAGACAAAGAGAGACAGACAGTCAGACAGAAGTGGAACACTAAAGATATAGACTAATGTTCATATTACTGCCTGTAGTATTCAAGTTGACTGTCTGTGAAAGGGTTGTCATGGTAACGTATGACCAGTATGTGTGCGTATGTTTGTGTGTGTGTGTGTGTGTGTGTGTGTGTGTGTCTGCATATGTGTGTGTGCGTGTGTGTTTCTGTGTTTGCATGTGTGTGTGTGTGTGTTTGCGTGTGTGTTTCTGCATATGTGTGTTGCTGGGTGTATGTGTGTGTGTGTCTGCATTTGTGTGTGTTTGTGTGTATGTGTGTGTGTGTATGTGTGCGTATGTGTGTTGGTGTGTGTGTGTGTGTGTGTGTGTGTCTGTGTGTGGCTGTGTGTGTGTGTGTGTGTGTGTGTGCGTGTCTGCATATATGTGCTTGTGCGTGTGTGCATGCATGCGTGTTTTGGTGTGTGTGTGTGTGTGTATGTGTGTGTCTGTGTGTGCGTGTCTGTGTGTGTGTTTGCATGTGTGTTTTTGTTTTTGTGTGTCTGTTTGTGTCTGTGTGTGTGTGTGTGTGTGTGTTTGCGTGTGTGTGTGTGTGCCTCTGTGTGTGAGAAAAGACAGACAAAATATAATGTTTTTTATGTCTGGTGAAAAGTGCTGTGTCATGCTATAAAGATTATCACAACATTACGTTACATCTCATTTAGCTTACACTTTTATCCAAAGCAACTTCCAATTGCTATATATGTCAGATGTAACACGGCTCAAAGTGGGCTTCGAACCTGGGTCTCCCAATCCAAGGGCATGTGTCATAAAAGAAAAAAGAAAAGGAAAGAAAACAGGAAAGAAAACAAATTGCTATGGGGATTGAGTGTTCTGCTTAAGGACACATCAGTTAATGTAGCAGAATAAGATTTGAACCCAGGTCTTCCATGTCAAAGGTATGTGTCATAACCACTACACTATGATTGAAAAGTGTTAGAGTTGGAAGCTAAACTGCATTATCTACGTGAAGAGCTAAAATACATTGTTAGAAAAGCTGGAAGATGAACTGTAATACTGTCAAAGATGAAAGTTGAAATGAATTACCTGAAAATGTCTTAATATTTAAAAAAGTATAAATAGTAGAAAAAAGTTGAAGAAGTCCTATCATTAGCTGAAAGAGCTGAACATTTTAAAAGGTGAATGGTTTTAATAGCTGAATGTATGCAGAAGTTACGGAGAGCCAAAATAAAACGTCAATAGCTGAATTGCCAAAGCTAAACTGGTTGAGTAGCTTAAATCCGTAAGAATAAGTTGAAGTAGTGAGAATAGCTGAAAAAGGGAAATAACATCTTGGTCAGGGACACATTGACAGGTGTACCACAGTGGGATTGGAACCCATGCCTCCCACACCAAAGGCATAAGACATGCAGAAATGTCTGAAAAGGCTGAAAGACTGCTGCTGCTGTCTGTGAAAGTGTTGTCATGGTGACGAGTGTTTATAAACATCCTTTGATCAGTTAACGACCGTGTCACCTGCTGATAAACTGCACCTGCTAATGCTGAGTGACAGACAGTGTGAGAGAACCCTTCAAACAAGCCTTCAAACAAGCCTTAATAAATCCACAACAGTACATGCTATCGAAACACCGACTTCACCGTTAGAGACACAAGACCTTTGTGAACGTATTCATGTAAAATTTATGTTGGTAAACTTAAAAATGTGGGCATATCAGCGATTTAAAAAAGTGGTTCGCTCTGCGTTTCGCTCAGAAATGTGAAGTATGTTAAACAGGGCAGTGGATGAACAGAGATGTGGAACTCTTGTCATTTGGAAGCTCATCGAGCCAACAGTATAAGGCATATTGCAAAACTGAGCACATTGGCTGAAACTAGACAAAAATACCTACGTTTTGATGTATAAATTGTGTATGACAAGTAGATATTGTGGGCGTGAGAGCAATTTATAGAGAGGGGACAAAGATTTTTTTCCTAAGCTGCTACACTCTAACGATGACATCATCCACTCTGCCAGACGCAATACACACTCACTAGAAACACAGAAAAATCCTGAAATGATCACTAAACTTAAACAGCTTTTTTACAAAAACTGTAAAAGATATCAAACTGAAAAGATAGAGCCGGATAACTGAATATTTTGTGAACATTTTAAAGTTTGTTTGGCGTCTGTAGGTGAAAGTATGAAGGAGCTGAAAATTTTGGGAGCGGAAGAAGATTTTAAGGATTTGAAGCATGTTCTCATTGACTTCAATGTTAAAAAAAAGTCATAAAACGCTGAATATTTTAAAAAGTATAAATAGTAGAAAAAAAGTTGAAGAAGTCCCATCATTAGCTGAAAGAGCTGAACATTTTAAAAGTTGAATGGTTTTAATAGCTGAATGTATGCAGAAGTTACAGAGAGCCAAAAAACGTACGGAAGAGGGAATAAGAATAAAGAAAGAACAGAATAACAATAGTTGGAATGCTGCTGAACAGCATTCCCACTAAAAACAGAAATTGTGGGTTGCAACTAGGGTTGGGTACTGTTCACATTTTTATTTACATTTATTATTTTATTCGATTCCAGTACCCAACGTTACCTTTTTTCGGTACTTTCCCTCTAATTACAAAAAAATTATTTCAGTTGTAAAATAATTCCAAACCTATTTATCCTATTTACCTAGAACATTATGTTATTTATTTAGAATATTTTACACTCAACAAAAATAAAACCCCTCCCTCTCTCCTCCCAAACCCATCCCTACAAACTATTAAATTGAATAATTATTAATTTCTTACTCACTGTAACTTTTATTCTTGTATATAAGAATAGTATACTAAGTATATAAAGAATGTATATTATTCTTTTTCAGCCTGTTTTAATTCCATCATGACCGTTTTTAATTGCTCTTTAATGTTTTATGTAAAGCACTTTGAATTGTCTTGTTGATGAAAGGTGCTGTAGAAATAAAGTTGCCTTGCCTTACAACCTCAGCCTGTCAATCAGTCACCAGGGCACAGAAACCACTGTTGTGCCTGCTTGTCTCAGAGGAAGTGTAATGTTGCACAGCGACCGCTTTCGGCTCGCCATTAATATCACATCACAGTGAATGGTGTCTGCGTGAAGTTTTGAAAACTGTAACCACACTTGTAACAACACGCCGACGTAGTTTGCTCGAGTTTAGTCCGTCCGCACCTCTGCGCGCATGTGTGTTGGAGCTCCGCTCTCTGTCAATATGCAGAGAGGACAGATAAGCTTGTGTTTACGCGCTCTCAGGTACCAACATTTAGTACCATTTGATTTAGCGTTAATCGGTCCTCGGTAGTACCAGCGTAATTTGGTCAGTACCCAAAAAAGTACAGAGTTTGGTACCCAACCCTAGTTGCAACAGTGAATCAATCTGCTTACCTGTTAAAGCAGCCATATTATGCTCATTTTCAGGTTCATAATTGTATTTTAAGGTTGTACCAGAATAGGTTTACATGGTTTAATTTTCAAAAAACACCATATTTTAGTTGTACTGTACCGCTCTCTCTCACTGCTGCAGCTCCTCTTTTCAGCTGGTGTCTGTTTTAGATACAGAGTGAGACCTCTTTTCTTCTTCTTCTTCTGTACTATCTTTGATTGCACTTGCACATGTGCAGTAGCTCAGATGTTGATCATGTCAGCTAGCTAGCTCCATAGACAGTAAAAGAAAGGCTGTTTCTACAACTTCAGTCAGTTACAAGGCAGGATTAGCTGGGAGACTTCTAAATGAGGGCGCACATGGAAGTAGTTCTTTTGTAGATTATGGTGAACTTGTGTGTGTTGTAGCAGTGCTTTGCTATTGAGAATGAGGTAGCATGCTAGCGTTAGCGTTAGCATGCTAACGCTAACGCTACGAGCTAATGGTTGCGGTTAGCCTGCTCGTTTCGGCTTGTGACGTCACAAGCCGTGCCGATTTTGAACAGCTCACCCAGAGACTGAAGGCAGGACACATTCAGAAACCGTATCTCACTCTAAACAGCATGGATGGATTTTTTTCAAAGTTTGTATGTGTGTGGAAGCACCAGAGACACAACATAACACCCCAAATCCCAGAAAAAGTGATTTTTTCATAATATGGGCACTTTAAGGTAGGAACCTGTCTGTGGGCAGCCTCCGTGGATTGTTGTTACCGTGTTGCAAACAAAGTAGCCTACGTGACAACAGTTTTGACTGTCTCCGGGAGTCCGGTTGCAGCGGCTGCTTGTCCTCCTGTGTGCCTCCCTTTACCAGCGTATTGTTTGCATCCTCGTGAGCTGACGCGCTGTGTGGGATCTCGTGCTGAGTAGGTGTCAGTGCCTGATCCGTACCACCTATCAGATCCGTTCTGCGCTCAACGTGTTTTACAACGGTTTACCACACTACCTGATCAGTTCTACACTTGTGCGATTACCGGTATTTACATTCAAATAATGAAATGCGTCATATCCTGAGAACACCGGCAAACTTCACAGCCGTGAATTTGGCATTGGATCAGTATCATTTGAAAGTGGTCTAGCCTAATCTAACATTAATGAATGAAAATGCAGATGTAGAAGTCAAGTCAACATTATTTATATAGCAGTAATAAAGTAGTAATAGTTAAATGTACATGTTTTTTAAGGAACCAACGGAAATGTATGGAGTCTAACGTCAGAGAATGCAGTGAGGAGATAGAATGTTGACATTCCCCGCAATTTTGCCGGGCATAATAAAATGATATCAATATACTGTATAATTTAGATTGTTCCCTTACGGTAGGTTTCCACACAGCGAAACGCCTCGCGAATTTCGGCCAGCCAGCGAAATTTTGCCTCGGGGGCGTGGACGGCCAAATCGCTAACCATTTGACTGCAGTGTCTAGCCAGTGGTGGCAAGTGAGCTAATTGGACTATCAGCTAGTTCAAAAGTTTAAGTACTTAATGAAGAGATACAGGGGGCTTTATGCCTCGACTAAGTTGATGTTGCATATAAACAATTCATGTTCATAGAAACAACAAGGTCATTAAGACATAATATATTTCATACCAGCATGTAGCCTAGCTGCCTGGCTATGCTTACAATGAAATGCAATGTGTCTGGTTACCTGCTATCTGAAAAGTTTGAGTGTTTAAACTAACATTTACAGTGGTCTAATTAGGTCCTTTCCGACCGGATAGTACTTGTACTTTTTAGAGGAAAAGTACACTTCTAAGCAGTTCTAAGAACTACTCTCCCCCAAAATCTTTTTTCCATTTGCATTCCCACTGGCCAAGTGGCCATAGGGACTGGTAGGATGGGTAAGGGAGTGATGCAAGCACGGCACCGGTCTTTATAGCATCATCACTAGACCTTAGCGCCACATACAACAACAACAAATGATGCTAATACTTGTGCACCCCCATATTAAATGCACGTCCATTCTTGTAGTAATTCACATAATGTTTTGCTCAACACAGACGGGGCTTTATTATACTCTGAACAGACCCCGCCTCTGCCTGCTGCGCTGTGGACGTGTGTGTGTGTGTGTGTGTGTGTGTGTGTGTGTGTGACTGTGTGATGGCCGGCGAGCCACAGGACACGCTTGTGGAGTTTAACTCCAAAAAGACAGGATGATGGACATGTGTTGTGATATTTTAAACAAACGAACCGTCAACGGCGAAATAAAAGCCTCTTATTTACGAGAGCGGTCTGAGAGACCTCCAGCTTACAGCGAGGTGTCTGAGCAAGACTGGCCGAGCGATGAGCTAGAGGCCGGGGCAGGCGTTTGCTGGCTGTCGCCTCACTTCATGGAGGTTCTCAACTCAGAAAACTTTGAAGCAAATTGTCACTTCGGCATCAATTTTCGCAAGATTGCCTATATTTGAAATCTAAACAGTTAATTTCTCGCCTAAAACGTTGTCAGAAGTGAATTTATTGATGAATAAGATGGTGAAAATTGTTAAAAATGTCCCGTTGTTGGTTGTTGCTCTGTCTGCAAGTTCGCAGACAGGGCGTGACTTATAAGTTCGACCAATCAAGTACACCTAGGAAAAGGGAAAAGGGAAAAGACCCTTCTCTGAAGTAGGAGCTAAAAAAGTACGCTACTGATGCCAGAGGAACTTAAAAATCCCCATTTTTTTCCTGTCGGAACACGACGAAAAAAGTGTTCTAGGAACGTTTAGTTCTAAGAACTGCAAAAATCCCTCCGGTCCGAAAGCCCCTTTTGATGGTGTATTGGCTCTGACTAAGTTCGTGTGACATATAAACCACAATCCTTGTTGATACAAGTACCAATGTTAAAGGATTTTTGGTTAAACTTTCGTCAACTTTGTTTCGCTTGCCTCTGCGATTCGCTCTCATTTTGCCCAATCAGAACGAATTTCGCCTCCATTCAACCTCAATGACAGCGATGCAAAATTTCGCTGTGTGGAAACGTACCGTTAGTCACTTTTATTCACTTGTTATTATATGTATTTTAATCTCCATCTTTTTATGTTTATCTAATTTATCTTTATTGTTTGGTCATGTCATGTTTGTTGTTTTATTCCCTTTCTTTTGGAGCACATTGGGTCTGTGCTTTATAGCACATTTCAGGCTATGGCTAGCGCTAGCTATTAAGGTTAGCCTGCAGTTTTGTGAACAGAGCTCATCCATGGCTTTATTCCTCATCCACATTACAAGCTTTACATTATACAGCCCTCGGATGTATCATAAGAGAGAACCAAGGCGATGTAATCACTAGCTATGTCTGTAGTAACGTTATGTAGGCATATAGCTAATTATGGTATTACCGTTCTCTTAATTCATCCATGCTAGCTACCGCTAATAGCTACTAACCGATAGCCCCGCCAGTTTGGGAAACGCTTCATACATGACGTTACATCCACGTTACAAGCTTTACAGCATACATACATCCCTTGGGTGGATCATAAGATAATACCATGGACGTATTAATAGATTAAAGTGCCCATATTATGAAAAAAAATCACTTTTTCTGGGATTTGGGGTGTTATGTTGTGTCTCTGGTGCTTCCACACACATACAAACTTTGAAAAAAATCCACCCATGCTGTTTAGAGTGAGATACGGTTTCTGAATGTGTCCTGCCTTCAGTCTCTGGGTGAGCTGTTCAAAATCAGCACGGCTTGTGACGTCACAAGCCGAAACGAGCAGGCTAACCGCAACCATTAGCTCGTAGCGTTAGCATGCTAACGCTATGGCTAACGCTAGCATGCTACCTCGTTCTCAATAGCAAAGCACTGCTACAACACACACAAGTTCACCATAATCTACAAAAGAACTACTTACATGTGCGCCCTCATTTAGAAGTCTTCCAGCTAATCCTGCCTTGTAACTGAGCAAAGTTGTAGAAACAGCCTTTCTTTTACTGTCTATGGAGCTAGCTAGCTGACATGATCTACATCTGAGCTACTGGGCATGTGCAGTGCAATCAAAGATAGTACAGAAGAAGAAGAAGAAAAGAGGTCTCACTCTGTAGCTAAAACAGAGACCAGCTGAAAAGAGGATCTGCAGCAGTGAGAGAGAGCACTGCAGTACAACACAAATATGGTGTTTTTTGAAAATGAAACCATGTAAACCTATTCTGGTACAACCTTAAAATACAATTATGAACCTGAAAATGAGCATAATATGGCTGCTTTAATAGATATAGCACGTTTCAGCTGAGCAAAGTCAAAAAAAAAAAAACTCAAGAGGGCAACGGGAGAACAGAAACAGTATGCTGGAACAGACTACAGCAGGGTTCGGGAACTGAGGATCGTGGAACTCGGGAACCCCGGGGCTGCGGGCAGCAGCGATGGCGGATCCCTTCTGGTGGCCGACGGTGAAGACGAAACCCATCCGGCGGCTGAGCATGAAGGTGAAGGTAGAGCCCCTCAGGCGGCCGAGCAGGTCGGTGAAAACAGAGCCCTTCTCGAGGCCGAGCAGGATGGCGAAGACTCTCTCGAGGTTGAGCAGGACGGCGAAGGTGAAGACTCACTGGAGACCAGGCAGGACGTTGAAGACTCTCGGGCGGCTGTCGACGAAGGCAAAACCCCTCTGGTGGCCGAACAGGATGCCGAAGACTCTCGGGCGGCCATCGACGAAGGCGAATCCCCTCTGAAGGCCGGCGGCGAAGGCGAAACCCTTCTGGAGGCCGGCGGCGAAGGCAGAATCCTTCTGGAGGCCGTCGGTGAAGGCGAAATCCTTCTGGAGACCGGCGGCGAAGGTGATATCCCTCTGGATACTGGCAGCGAAGGCGAAACCCCTCAGAAGGCCGGCGGCAAAGGCGAATCTCCTCAGAAGGCCGGTGGCGAAGGCGAATGCTCTCAGAAGGCCAGCGGCGAAGGCAAATCCCCTCAGAAGGCCAGAGGCGAAGGCGAATCCCCTAACCCTTGTGTTGTCTTCCCATCAGCCTTGAAAAAAACACTTTTTTTCCAACGTTTTACATTTTTAAATATTTCTTCTACACATTTTCAGTGCTTATTTCTGCATCCCATATTTTCTGATATAAAACAAAAATTTAAAATGGGTCAATGTGACCCGAAGTCAACACAAGGGCTACGAAGGCCAGAGGCGAAGGCGAATCCCCTAAGAAGGCCAGAGGCGAGGGCGAATCCCCTCAGAAGGCCGGAGGCGAAGGCGAAACCCCTCTGAAGGCCGGCTGCGAAGGCGAAACCCATTAGAAGGCCGTCCACGAAGGCGAATCCTCTCTGGAGGTCGTCCGCGAAGGCGAAACCCCTCTGAAGGCCGGCGGCGAAGGCGAAACCCCTCTAGAGGCTGGCGGCGAAGGCAGCATCCCTCAGGCAGACAAGCAGGACAGCTAAGGCTGAATCCCTCGGGAGACCTGGCGGGCCAGCGAAGGCTAAACCCCTCTGTGGGCCGGGCAGGCGATGGGTCAGCTGGGCTGAAGACAGGCGATGGGTCAGCTGGGCTGAAGACAGGCGACGGGTCAGCTGAGCTGGAGTCAGGCGACAGGTCAGCTGGGCTGGAGACAGGCGACGGGTCAGCTGGGCTGGAGACAGGCGACGGGTCAGCAGCGTTGGAGTTAGGCGACGGGTCAGCAGGGCTGGAGACAGGCGACGAATCAGCTGGGCCAATGTCTGCCAACAAGGTAACAGAAACGGGAGTAGGCGGGTCCGCCAACAAGGTAACAGGATCAGGAACAGGTAACAAGGCAACAGGATCAGAAGTCGGCAAATCCACCGACAGGGTAACTGGAGCAGAAGTCGGCCGGACACCGACAAAACATGGGGGACAGGAGTCGGTCGGACCGACAACAAAGGCAAAGTCTCTGGGATGCCGGAGACGGGTGAAGTCTCAGGGGTACCGGGGAAGAATATAGTCTCTGAGGTGTCGGGCAACGGCACAGTCTCTGAGGTGTCGGGCAACGGCAAAGTCACTGAAGTGCACAGTCTCTGGGGCCGCGGTCCACGAAGGCACTGGGAGACTGGTCAGCTGAGGCACTGGGAGACTGATCAGCGTAGACTCTAGGTGAACGGTCAGCGCAGACTCTGGGAGGTCAGTTGACGTAGATTCTGGGAGGTCAGTCGACGTAGACTCTGGGAGAACGGTCATCGAAAACTCTGGAAGAGCTGTCATCGGAGACTCTGGACGACTGGAAGACTCTTGAAGAGCTGTCATCTGAGACTCTGGACAACTGGAAGACTCTAGAAGAGCTGTCATCTGAGACTCTGGACGGCTGCACGTCAGCGGCGGTTCTGGGCGGCTGCACGTCATCGGCGGTTCTGGGCGGCTGCACGTCAGCGGCAGCTCTGGGCGGCTGCACGTCAGCTGGAACTCTGGAAAGCTACACGTCAGCGGAGGTTCTGGAAGGCTGCACGTCAGCGAAGGTTCTGGAAGGCTGCACGTCAGCGGAGGTTCTGGAAGGCTGCACATCAGCGGAGGTTCTGGAAGACTGCACGTCAGCGAAGGTTCTGGAAGGCTGCACGTCAGCGGAGGTTCTGGAAGACTGCACGTCAGCGAAGGTTCTGGAAGGCTGCACGTCAGCGGAGGTTCTGGAAGGCTACACGTCAGCGAAGGTTCTGGAAGGCTGCACGTCAGCGGAGGTTCTGGAAGGCTGCACGTCAGCGGAGGTTCTGGAAGGCTGCACGTCAGCGGAGGTTCTGGAAGGCTGCACGTCAGCGGAGGTTCTGGAAAGCTGCACGTCAGCGGAGGTTCTGGAAGGCTGCACGTCAGCGGAGGTTCTGGAAAGCTGCACGTCAGCTCAGGAACAATGGTGAACTCGGACTCGGGAACACTGGTAGACTCAGGAACAATAACTCTGGTCCGCACGGACTCAGGACCGCTGGACAGCACGGGCTCAGGTCCCCTGCACAGCACAGGCTCTGGTCCGCTGCACAGTACCGGCTTTGGTCCGCTGCACAGCACGGGCTCAGGTTCGCTGCACAGCACAGGCTCTGGTCCGCTGCACAGTACTGGCTCAGGTCCGCTGCACAGCACGGGCTCAGGTCCGCTGGTCAGCTCAGGCTCAGGAACACAGGTCAGCTCAGGCTCAGGAACACAGGTCAGCTCAGGTACACAGGTCAGCTCAGGCTCTGGTCCGACAAGAGGTTGATGCAGGGCATGGCGCTGGGAGCCATGTTTTCCCTTCCTCCGTCTTCGGCCTCCACGAGTCCCAGGAAATATAGCCAGGTGGGTCCCCTCAGAGGACTGCTTGCTGTTGGGGGTGTCCGCTAGACAGGTAGTAGTTGAGCAAACAGAAAAAAGTTCCGGGGAAGCAGGTGAGGAGGCAGGCTGGGTCAGGAACAGAGAAGTGTTCGGGCTAGTAAGTTGATGTACCCCCCAAAAAAATATCCAGCACCAGGATCCTCCACCTTACCCACCGCTGCCTATTGGGGAGTACAGGCTTCCCCCGACAGACCATGTGTGCACTGAGGAGGAGCACTTCCACTTTAAAAGCTTGAATGTCACACTGGACATGGCCTATAAGATTGAGGCAGCGACAAGAGAGCAGGCAGCAGACCAGGAGTGGCATCAGCTCCGCAGGCCTAGGATCACCTCCTCACGTTTTAGAGAGGTGTGTTTTGTGAGGGGAGTGAGCTCTGCAGTCTCTTGCAGAAAGAATCACCAAAGGAAGAAGGCAGACTGCAGAAATGAGAAGAGGTGCAGACATGGAGTTTGAGGTGGCAAGGGAGTACTGCCAGATGAAAAATGTCAACTACACACCCTGTGGCCTCGTCATCCACCCAGATGCCCCTTGCTTGGTGCCTCGCCAGATGGCTTGATTTTTGATCCATTCGCACAGCCACCGTTTAGACTGGTTGAGATAACGTGCCCTAATGTGAAGAACTATGTGGACTGTAAATACCTTCAAATGCAGGATTGGCACTCTTACTACTGGCAGGTGCAGGGTCAATTGTTGATCACTGGCCTGCAATGGTGTGACTTTGTGATTTGTGCTCAGGAAGACATGCTGGTGCAGGTATCCAGGTTGACCCGGAGGTAAAAGCAGTCATCAGAGAGAAGGTGGACCAGTTTTACTTTAAAATGTACATGCAGAAGTACTTGTCTGTCGCCAAAAGATCTTACTGATCGATGCAGGATAATTCAGGTGGGGGCCTTTGTATGAAGAAAAATGAAATTACCTGCAATAAACTTTTGTTATTGTGAGAAGCAGGAGTAAATAACATTTCATGCCTTTCAGCTGAATTTGGAAAATGTATTGGCTTATTTCACTATTGTATTGTTATATTACATGACATATTCACCTGTTATTTGTGTAATTATTTCATGCTTTGTTTAATTTCAAATGCTTTGGCTCTTCATAACATACAGGGTGGCTATACAGAACTACACATTAGCCACAACATATGCCTCACAAGTGTTTAAAATAATTACACCACACACAGGTGCCATTTACTTAATGTAGTCTATTACTTGACAGTAAAATGTGGTTCAGATTTTCCAAGCAAGGTGACTTTTTTCACAGTTCACGTTTGTCATTCACATCTAGAAATGAGACCACAGCCTTTTTCGAGGGGCTCTTACAGGCAATTTCAATGTTTCATGCATGTTCTTTAGGTCAGCCAAACTCTTTATCGCCAAAGAAGCAATATTTGCATCAAAAAGTTACACCATAATTGTTATATAAATAGATGCTGTGTATTTTGCAATAAACACAGAGAAAGGAGAAAAAAAAGATTTTTTTCAGATTTATTTGTAAGTGATAAAAACAATTAAATCATTCCATATACAATTTGTCTCATGGTGACGGTATAAAAGATGTTTTCAGATTTAATATGCAATATTTTACTGTATGCATGGTTTGATTTCATACATTTTATTACAAGAGATAGAGAGGGGGACAATTAATGAACAGTTGGCACTTTGACAAATTAAACTACTCAAAGTCAAACATATAACTTGTATTGCTACATAAACATGTATCATGGAATACATATGTCAAATCTACATCAGAGAATCCAGTTCTTGTTGAAATTGTTATGTAGTGTTGTTTATCATAAAGAGAGACAAATGGAACAGAATTGAGGGAGGCCGATTAGCAGTTTAGCGAGCAGATCTGAGACAAGAATATTGACCATTCAGTGTACAAGTATCCAGAGAGACTGGCTCAGTGAGGTTAACAAAGTTATTTGGCCCAAGCCTTGACCAGTGGCTTCTTTTGATAGTTTGTTAGGAGGCAGGCTACTGCAAAAAGCTGGTTGATACGGCCACAACTGGTCAGAGGGATAATAGTGTCAAACAGTTTGTTCTCTTTGATTCGCCTAATTGTCCTCTCCACATGTATCCTTAAGCGTGCAATGTCCTGAGTGACCAGCACTTCGCCATGAGACAGCTGTGACTTTTTACTCAGAAAAGGTGGTCTGTAAACTTTGCAAGGCACTAGGTCGTCAATTCTGAATCCCTTGTCCACCATTACAGCCATATCTTTATCCAAAAGAGGGACAATGCCAGATTGCCTGAACAATTCTTTGTCACTGATAGACCCGGAATACAGTGAGCAAATAAAAGTAACAGCACCATGTGGTGACACACCAATCATTCATTTCAAGGTAGTGTGGGATTTATACTGTGAAAACATCTCACTCGGTAAGAGTAAAGATGAAGGCATCTAACATCTCATCTCTGTACAGTCAATAAGGACTTGTGTGTCAGAGTATTTGCTGAATACACTCGGCACCATGGCTCTAATTGTCTCAGGAGACATCCATATTCCAACAGCACCCAATAAGGTGTACAAAAAATGTACCCAGGTTTTGATTATCCTGCTGACAGTGCACTGATGAATGCTGAAACGATCACCCAGATCTTTCTCCTTCAGACCCAGCGACAGGTACACCAAGAACAGGAACAGTTCATCAACCATTGGAAGGCATCGGCGCTGGTGGGAGGTGGGGAGCAGGGGGGACAAATCTTAGTGGTAAAAACGATAATCACTGCATGGTCATCATAAATGTTTGTAAAGTGGGGTCCAAAAGTCTGAGACCACTTGTATGTGGTTTTAATTATATTGAATTAGATAGTAGTGTTCTTACGGATGCGGATTTATCAGCAAGCTACTTTTAAAAACAAAATGATTAAGTATGAACTATGCCTACCGGTCGACGAGGTGGATCAGTGGCATTGTCAGGAGCTGCTGTTGTGCTGGAAGTGGATGACTGTGTACCAACACGCACGATTCTCCTCGTTGCAGGTTCAATCTGTCTCCAAAATGCCTGTAGATGGCGGTAGCTGGCAAATCTAAAAGAGTGAAAAAAAATTATTATTACCTTTAAATCAAAGCATAACCCATTATTGATGTTTGGGAAATGCATCATCACAAAGCTGAAAACAGGCTGTTTTTCTGAGCTTGTTGACTTTTTAGAGATATGTGGTTCTCACAGGACAGAGATGCTACAAACAGGCTATGATGATCTTATAGATTAAACTAGCCAACAGTATATAAAGAAGTTAAAATGAGCTCAACCTTAAACATCTACAGCAGTAAAATGCAACATACACATTAATGTAGCAGTAATATTAATCCATAAACATCCTATATAATAGTAAAACACTGAAAGGGATCATTTTACTGCACTATGAGTACTTTTACTTTTCATACTTTAAGTAAATTTTTCTGATAATACTTACATACTTTTACATAAGTAAGGTTTTGAATGCAGGTAGTGGAGTATTTTCACAGTGTGGTATTAGTGCTTTTACTGAATTAAAGGATCTGAATACTCTGCCCACTACTGTGTGTGTACATATACATTCATAAATGAATGGATTTGAACACAATCTAGGTCTGCAAGAAAGTCATAACCACAGAGGTATGCAAGCTAAGTATCATATCAAGAAATCTCGGTCAAGATGGCCACTTAGTGAGCATGCTGTGTGAGTGCAGGTCCTGCTGTCTTTAAATGTTTGTAGCACTTCATGGCTCTATGAGTACATCTTTATGCCTACTTATCAAAGTCTTATAAGTAAGACTTTGATATACTTAATACTTGTTCAAATACGTCTATTCTTGAGGCTAGGCCTTCGTCTTTTCAACTTATTTATCCTGATAAACGCCGGAGGCACATCACCAAATCATGGACCAAGTCCAGATGAAAACCCTGTTTGACGGCATCCAACAGGTTAAAGCTGATTTAATGGACTATTTTGACACCAATTGACATCCTATCTGTGTTACACTGAGTGAAATGAAAGTATCCCTGACTAATCTAGGAGAACATGTTTCAGAAATGGAACAGCGTGTGGGAGCAAATGAAGACAATCTAAGCAATCTCCTCACTCGGGTCAAAAAACTGGAAAATGACAAGCTTCACTTAATGTCTAAAGATCCCTAAATCTGCGCTTCATCAGGGTACCTGAAGGTGTTGAAGGCCGCGACATGCTGGATTTTATGGCCCGTCTGATCCCTCAAGTCCTGGGGAAGGATAATTTCCCCACTTTGCCTGCCATGGAAAGAGCGCATCGTACTCCCACACTTCTTTAGGGCGACAAACCCAGTCCGCGGCCAATATTGATCAAGTTGCTAAACTTCCAGGATAAGGTGAAGATCCTACGGCTTGAAAAAAAGAGAAAAAAGAGCTGCTATTTAACGGGAGTCGCATCTTTATCTATCCGGATTACAGTGCCGACCTGACGAAAAGGCGTCGCTCCTTTGACCCGGTTAAGCGGAGGCTCCGTGAACTCCAACTGAGGTTCTCCCTCCGATACCCCTGCACACTGAGTGTGATTTCTCATGGCAAAGAGCAGCTTTTCACTGACCACAAAGCTGCAGAAGCTGTCTTTATGTCCTCTGCTAACTCCTCCATGAACTCTATAGGCTAGATTCTAGCCTTTCATCAGCCTCCTCAAGACTGATGGTACGACAACCTGGTAAGAAGTCGCAAAAAGAGCCATGTCAATGTATGACCAGTCACAGTGCCTGACTCTTGGAATTAATATATGTGTTCATGCCTTTGTTTTATCTTATAATTTGCTACTATGCAGCTATTTTTGAGTATTGTTTACACTCAACAGGTTGCATCGCCACTGAGCTGTGTTTTGTTTTGCTGCCGTATAGAGGCCTAATGTCGTAAAAAAGAAGGAATGAAAATATAAATGAAAATTGGCACCCTTTTGACTAGTTTAGGCTGGTGGTAAATTAATTACTTATTAAAACTATATTTAATGCAAAGACCTGTCAATGGATTCTTTTATCTTGTTTTTTTTGCTTTGCTAATGAAGCCTTATGTAGCAGCTGTTTTAATTTATGTCTTATCAGCACCTTAGTGATATGGTCACTCTTTCTCTTTCTGTTATCTGTATCTGTATTTGAGTTAATTGTCCCTGATGTTGATCCATCTCACTTTGAGTGTATTTTTGTAAAGATAACCCTGCATGATAATAAATACATAACTATTGGTAACATATACATGGATTTCTCGGCAACGTCATCACTGCTTGCGCACGCAACCGGGGGGCAGAAAGAAGACGTGTTTCGTGTAGCTAGTAGTAGTAGCAGCATAGCGTAAGTCAAAACGCCAAGGAGTTGTTGCGTGGTAAATTGCACAAACAGAGCCAGTGATGGGTGCCTGATGTTTAACATACCTAGGGGGAAGCATGCTTTTGCCAAAAACCGTCGGAGGTTGGGGAGGGGAAGGGCAGATTGGGGTCATATGTAAGCATGCAGTCAATTTGGCCCTCCACTACATCCTCCGGCACCTGGACTCCGCAGGAACCTACGCCAGGATCCTGTTTGTGGACTTCAGCTCTGCCTTCAACACCATCATCCCGGCTCTGCTTCAGGAGAAACTCTCCCAGCTTGGTGTGCCTGACTCCACTGCAGGTGGATCACTGACTTCCTGTCTGACAGGAAGCAGAATGTGAAGCTGGGGAAACACGTCTCCGACTCACAGACCATCAGCACCGGATCCCCCCAGGGCTGCGTTCTTTCTCCTCTGCTCTTCTCCCTGTACACCAACAGCTGCACCTCCAGTCACCAGTCTGTCAAGCTTCTGAAGTTTGCGGACGACACCTCCCTCATCGGACTCATCTCTGATGGAGACGAGTCCGCCTACAGGTGGGAGGCTGACCACCTGGTGACCTGGTGCAAGCAAAACAACCTAGAGCTCAACGCTCTAAAGACAGTGGAGATGGTTGTGGACTTCAGAAAGAACCCAGCCTCACCTGCCCCCATCACCCTCTGTGGCTCCCTAATTGACACTGTGGAGTCTTTCCGCTTCCTGGGAACTACCATCTCCCAGGACCTCAAGTGGAAGCTGAACATCAGCTCCCTTGTGAAGAAAGCACAACAGAGGATGTACTTCCTGCGGCAGCTGAAGAAATTCAACCTGCCAAAGACAATGATGGTGCACTTCTACACAGCCATCATTGAGTCCATCCTCACATCCTCCATCACCATCTGGTACGCTGCTGCCACTGCCAAGGACAAGGGCAGGCTGCAGCGTGTCATTCGGTCAGCTGAGAAGGTGATTGGCTGCAATCTGCCGCCGCTCCAGGACCTATACGCCACCAGGACTCTGAAGCGTGCTGGAAAGATTGTGGCTGACCCCTCCCACCCCGGACACAAGCTCTTTGAGTCACTCCCCTCTGGCAGGAGGATGAGGTCCATCAGGACCAAAACCTCACGCCACATAAACAGTTTTTTCCCCACCGCCACTAGTCTTATTAACAAGGCCCGGAATCCACCCTGACTCTCTCCACACCCCACTGTAAATACTCTGTACCTACTGTACCTACTCTGTACCTACTCTGCTGTAGCGTTCCTTTTACTACTGTTTAATTTATTTTACTATTTATTTAATTTTATTTTATCGTTATTAATACATACTGTGTGTATATGTTTATACTTATATTGTTTATATTCTTTTTATCCTTCTTATATTTGTATGTGTGACATGCTCCAACAACACCATGACAAATTCCTCGTATGTGCAACGTACTTGGCAATAAAGCCCTTTCTGATTCTGATTCTGATTCTGAAGAGTCAGGCTCCCGTTGTATCAAACAGAAAAGCTGCAGCTTGTTCAGTTGTTCAACTAATATCTACCTGTCAGGGCTGTAGTACTCGAGTCCGGACCGTAGATAGTTAAAGGTCCGTACCATGGATGTATTAAGTGAACTCGAGACAAGTTTAGACTGCTAGCTAAAGCTACGCCGATGTTTTGCTAACGTTAGGTTAATATTAGGTAAATATTACGACTGCCTTTGGAGTTTCTTATATCTGCTTCCACGTTGTCAACATAAGACCTGTGGCCTTAGTGCTCCTTTTGTACCATAATGTTATTGAATAAACAAGATAGGTGGGTTTTTATTACGTTACACACAAAGCTAACTGGCTATAGTTAGCCTATATGCTAGCGGCCATTAGCTAACGTTGCCGAGGCAGCGGCAGTAGAGTTTCGGCGAGCTAACCACGACAGTGTTGTCGCCCTCTCGCCCACAATCAACCTCTGCTGCTAAAAACAGTCAACCTGCAGTGATGTTTGAAATGGAGACACATATCGTACCTTTCGCCCGGGAATCCTGGCCATTATTTTAAGGCATAAACCAACCATAGGGGTACACTCAGGGGTAACCCTGCTGCTAACATTGGCTATTACATTAGCCTAAAATGATAATTATAGCCATACATATATATCACAGTAACACTGCAAAATTAAAGACAGACAAACAGATCCAACTAAAATCACGTTTATTGAGTCAGCAGTTATATACAAACAATAAGGAAAGCTTAAGGTTGTTGCAGTAGTGGACCAGCTCACCAATCTGGCTTTCTGCCCCTGGTATGCGCACGCACCCTGTAATGTTTGTAAACAGGAAACCCGTCTATGTAGACCTCCCTCTGCACCAGCGGAATCATTTGATTTTATCATCTCTACTATTAATTCAATTACGTGCAGAAATGAAATTATCTTACTGGGAGACTTTAACAAGAACTGGACTGATAAATCCTCAAAAGAAAGAAACCTTTTTGGAAACTTGGAAACCTAACCCAGCTCATCAGAGAACCCACCCGTGTTATGCCCCGGAGTCAATCTCTTCTTGACTGGATATTGGTTTCTCATCCAAACAGATTCATTAAAGCAGTGATTATGTCCGACTGTTTCAGTGACCATGCCATTGTATATTGCATCTGGAAAATTAAATTGCCAAAATTACCACCCAGATTAATTAGAATTAGGCAATACAAGAAATTAAATATAAACCATTTAATAAATGACCTGATTTCAATTAATTGGGATAGGTTTCATCTTATTCCAGATGTAAATAATGCATGGGACTTTCTATATTCTGAATTTATTAACGTTGTAGATAAACACGCTCCCATGAAAACCACTAAAGTTAAGGGTGCGCATCTTCCATGGATAACATCTGACCTTATAAGTATATTTAGACAGAGAGATAATGCCTGGGCTAACTTTCATAAAACCAAAGATCCGACTGACTGGGAAAGGTATAGGCAATTGCGAAATCATAGTAAAACTATGTCCAGAAATGCTAAATCTAACTATTATAAGGAATCCCTTGTACATGACTTTAGAAATCTTAAACAGTTCTGGAATACAATTAAAGATATAATTAATACATCCAAGAAATCCTTACCTACTAAACTCACAGTCAATAAAATCATTTTACAAGACCCACTACTAATTGCACAAGCGTTCAATCAACATTTCTTTCAGGTATCTTCAGCTACAGTTCCCAATCTCTTTATTGATTGCCATTTAAACAATTTCCTGCCCGTCATAGTTTCTCTTTCAAGCATATAACACCTGTGGAGGTACAAAATGCAAACAATGCTCTAAAAATGAGCAGTGGTCCTGGGTTGGATGGCATTGAAACCAGATTTCTCAAATGATCAGCTCATATCATTATGTATCCGTTATGTGATCTCTTTAATATGTCTTTATCCACATGTGAAATACCTGCCATATGGAAATGTTCCTGTATCATTCCACTACCTCCATAAAGGCGGTGATGTTCTTGATCCCAATAATTATCGACCAATTTCAATCATCTGTTCTATTGCAGAAGTTTTCGAAAAAATGATTTATGATCAACTGTCCCATTATCTAGATAAGTGCAATATGTTATCGCCGTTTAATCAAATCATTCCACAACCACTGCACTATTAAAGCTTACAAATGATATTTTCTCTGCATCTAATAGCAGTCAACTAACTGGTTGCAATTTTTATTGATTTAACAAAAGCATTTGACTTAGTTGATCATTACTTGCTCTTGGATAAATTGTTCTCTGCTGGTTTGTCGCTCAATGCACTACTCTGGTTCAATTCCTATCTCCATAACAGAAAACAATGTGTTATTATATAAGGATGCAAATCCGATATATTAATTCAGCAATGAGGTGTCCCTCAAGGTTCCACTCTTGGTCCACTTCTCTTTTCTATTTTTGTTAATGACCTTCCATCAATCTGCTCTGAATGTTGTGTTCAGCTTTATGCAGATGATACAGTATTATACACTTTCAAAACTAATTTATTACAAATCGAATCAGCTCTGCAGTCTGACTTTGATAGCCTACAACATTGGCTCATAAGAAATAAATTATTACTTAACAAAACCAAATCTCACATTATGATTTTTGGAATTCCACAGACCATCAAATCCAAATTAAAAGGTCACACGTGTAATTACATGTTCTGATGGTAGTTCACTGCAAAAAGCTGAACACACCAAATACCTCGGACTTTGGCTAGACTCTGAGCTCTCATTTAAGTATCATATTGATTATATTTAAAAAAAATCAATTTTGGTATTGGTGTTCTCTACCGATCCAGAAAATGTTTCTCGCTTACTGTTAGAAAGAAACTTGTGCAACAACTTATCTTACCAATTATGGACTATGCTGATGTTGTATATCAGGTTGCACCCAGCACTAATCTGCTCCCTCTCAATGTTGCTTACAACAGAATCTGTAGATTTGTTCTTGGATGTCCTTTTACTATTCATCATTGTATTATGTATGAAAAACTTGCTCTTCCATCACCCTCAATAAGAAGACATCAGCATTGGTTGCTGTTTATTTACAAATGTATACATTGCAATTACCCTAGCTATCTTAAACAGCTTATGGTACCCTTTTCCTCTACCTACCACTTGAGACACTCTACACAACTTATTTTTTCTGTCCCTGCTGTACATTTCTCAACAGCTAAGAAAGCCTTTAGGTTTAAAGCCCCCTCAGATTGGAATAATCTACCTGTAAATATTCGGTCCATTTTATCTCTCCACTCCTTTAAAAATGCCCTTTTCCTATTACACTACCAACTGTACCTGTCCTTAATCCTCTACAACACCATAACACCTCTTCTAATATTATGAGTAGTATCCAGTTTCATTCTTGCTTTGTCACAAACTTGATTATGACTGACTGACTATGTTTTGTTTTTTTTTTTTGTTTTTTTTATCTGTTTCCGTTTTGTTAACTGTTGTGTCTAATTATGATTGGATTGTATATTCAATTATTGTTAAGGACCCCCTCAAAAACGAGATGGTGCATCTCAAGGGGTTACTCTTAATAAAGAAATTTTCAACATATGACATAATACGTACCTGGTATAGAATCTGATGTCGTCATCCGATGCTAAAAATCTCTCCAAGCCAAATGACTGCTTCAGTGTAACCTCAGCCAGCCTCTTTTGCAGCTCCTCTATCACCTGCTGCTGGACCTCTATTTTTTCACATGCTATATCCAAAGCTGATGGTTCTGGTTTTGCATCGTAATCATGGCACTGAAGCAACAGTTCAACATCCATCTCTTCCTCTTTAGTTGATTCATCCTCTGGTCGTTGTGTTCTCTCCCAGACACTTGGTCTGACTGCCGGCAGAGAGTAGTCGTTCCAGGCGAACAACACGGGTACAGCCAGAAAAAGGTTTCAAGCGTTGTCCACCTTGAATGACATCCGTGGAGACGAAATGTCTACTACAGACTGTGGTGACTACTAAATTCTCACGTATCACATTATGTATCCATATTTTTCTTACGGTTTCTTTCTTTGGGAAGTGGTGGAAACTCACGGTGGAGTTGAACTTCCCTGACGTCGTGCATTGAGGTACGCAGAAGAAATCACTGTTGGGATTATCCCGCTTCTGGTACTTTACTGGCTTTGACATTTCCTTCTTCTCACTAACATTCAGATTCAGAAGTTAAAATCAAATAAAACGCCAATAGTAAAAAGCGCCAGCTAGGTTAGCTAGGCCAGGTCAATAGCTGTCACCGTCAGTTCCTACAGCTGCTACCGGCTTTTCCGACAAGCAGAAGCAAACCGGAAGTCAGGAGACCTGTTTTCCGGTTTGGTCACGTGACGCTCGGCATAAAGCCTATCGATTTGATTTGATTTAGTGTCCCATCATGGTACCTATATGTAAACATATTGTAGCAGCATATGCTGACTCAAGATATCTATGTTTTTTAATCATTCGTTCAATGAAACAACATGGACCAGTATTCCTTTCATGTTGCCCTTTGACAGTACCTGGTAAGTGGGGCTGTCAGTTGACCGGAAGAAATTCATGCGGGTGGCCCAGTGCTCGAATTACGTGGGAGCCAGAGGGAGCCGAGCTCCCATAGAGTGAGGACTGGCTCCCATGAAAGCAACAAAGTCAAAAATCTGAGGGGGTCTCTCACATCTGAAGGTGTCTGCCATATGTGGCATTGTAATTTAATCTTAAACAACGCTCATTATCCATCCCTGTGCGGTCTCTTACCATTAAAGACGTTAAATTAAAATATAGGCTACTACGGGACGTAGACCTGAGCCTAACCTATGCTCATGAACGCAGCATGACTGCACTTCACCACCACACCACTAGGCTATGTGAGCAAACCGCATAGGCTACGATCGATTTGACAGCACTCGCAAGTCCGAAGAAGTCACCTTGCTTTTAGCTTAATGTGCTTTTGAGGTAAATACCACCAATACATCTTAAATAAATAAATCTGTAGTTATCCTCTACATCCATGTATTTCGGGTGCAGGATCAAAAATGTTACCGTTCAAAGAAAAGTGAAAGATCCGCACACCAGAAAGCTCCCATTAAAGTTTTTATTTATTTAATTACAGTGACGTTTCAAGCCCTTACAGCCCTTCCTCAGACTACCATGGCTTGCAAAAGATGCATTACCGTTACTGTCTGATCTTCAGATGTTACAGTTGTCAGTCTTATGTTTTCCTTGACTTTAATTTCTATTTTAAATAATGCATTCATACATCAGGTACGTGCGATGTTGTCGGCAATGCCAACTGAATGATCCCATAAAGACAGTTCCACGGGTTCTCCACCCAATAAAGATCTACAATCGCAAGTGTAGAAGACACTTATGTATCTATAAACTCATTACATATATCCACAGGTGAAAGAGCCATAGGATGTGGTGGACATGGACCTGGTTGGTCCTCTAAGAGAGACCCCAAGGAAGCACCAGTATATTTTAACTGTCACTGATCTCTTCACAAAATGGGTCATTGCAGAGCCCCTAAAGAACAGTTCAGCCAGTGAGGTATTGGCAGCCCTGGTCTCTAAACTCTACATGTTCGGTATGGTCTGGAAAATATTTTCGGACAGAGGCAGCGAGTTTGACAGTAGTTTTAAGTTTGGGTGGGACAATGTGGGACATGTTTTCAATGCTTATAACCTAGGTTTTGGATTGGCAGCTCAACACACATATCTTTGAGGCGCTGAATATCCAGCATGCTGTGTCCAGTGCCTACCATCCACAAACAAATGGTAAGTGTGCTGGCACAAAATGCTAAGAGTACAATGTTATTCAGTCCATGAATGTTTTGTTTGCTTAAGATGTGTATGTAGTAAATGCATTTTGATGGTTAAGGATGAACGGACCAACCAAAATGTGAAGCGTGCCCTCAGGCGGTACGTGAATGAGGCCCACAATGATTGGGACGTTCATCTGCAAGCAATTGTGTATGGCATTAACACAGATTAGTTTGACATTTCACAGGGATATTTTTGTTGTTGAAAGTATGCCCATGCATACTAAAACACTTTTTTTAAATTAGAGATCGACGCAGTACAGCCCGTACTATCTCCTCTTCCACAGTCACCCCCATCTCCCATAGGCTATGAAAGCCTGTCCAATGGAGGACAACTTTGGGGTTGAGGATCCAGAGGAAGAGCTGGACAGTACCTTGTTTAAAACCAAAGCTTTAAATGAGAAGGTTAGGTCTTATGTAACTTATGTGCAAGATGATTGCATGCATTGAAGTATACTAAATTCTATTTACTGACCTTTTAGGTCATCAACAACATCGAGAAGGCCCAGAGCAGTTCCAAAAAAAGCTTTGAGGCCAGGAAAAATAAGCGGGTGAGGCAAGTCTGTCTAGAGGCTGGTGATGAGGTTCTCTCTCTATTGTATGCCAGAGTGACACCAACAACCTTTTTCTGTTGGAGGTACCTTGGAGGTAATAGCACACCATCGAGGAGGAACCCAGGGGACCATGTTTATGCAGCAGGTGGCTGGCTGGTGGACCACCAGTATGCAAGCCGTGGTCCACTGTGGTCCAATGACCTGGGGCCTCTCCAGGATGAACTGGTGAGTGCCAATTCCATGAGTCTTCTGTCTTGTCTTCTTTCTTGTCATATACAGCATGCTTGCCTACTTTAACCCTTGTAAGGTGTTTGGGTCTGTGGGACCTGTTTTCAATGTTTGCTTAAAAGAAAAATTATGCTATTTATTATTTCTTCTAACTCAAACTCATTGACCTTGGCTTGGATTGGGAATGCTTGCTTCAAGCTTATAAAAGAGGCAGCCAAGAGACATGTATGTTTTTATTTTTAGATTTCATATCATTTTGGAGGCATTATTAAATACTGACTTAAAATAACCCATAGGGAATGGATTTCCATATTATGGACATGTATACAGTTCCCACCTTGAAAATGGGTGAAGTACGATTGCCGGTGAGTTTATTGAGTACAATACCATGCTTCACATAGATGCCGTAAACAAATTATTACAAATGCAAAGTTGTAGGAGTTTATGGATGTATGAACCTTTCTTTTCTAGGAAAACGGCAATAATAATACCGGCATGGAGTAGGCAGCCAAATGCAGCGGACCACTACATGCTCTGTGTACTGTTTCAGTACCTTTTTACATATAGGTCTACCAGTGGTGGCCCCAGTATGTGATCATTATGACATATGTCCGTACAGGTCTTGTTAGTAGCCAAGAAGGAAGCCATTTTCTTGACTCAATGAACTCTAATGGTTTTGGTGATGAGGCTTTAGGTATTTAGGTTTGAACTACAGAGCTGATGGACACTGCTCTACAAATTGACCTGTGACTGCTAAAGGCTGACACACAGCAGCACATGTAATCATAACAATGACTACACCTACTCCCATAGAATTCAATTTAAGACATCTTAAACATTGTCACACCTAGAGGTGTGAATCTTCACTGATCTCCCGATTCGATTACGATTATCAGGTCAGCGATTCGATTCGATATTCTCGATGCGTCAAAAACTTTTTTCTATTAAAGTCATATAGGATATTTGACTTGACAAACTTGCATTGTCAAGTGCAATGCCCAAGCTGCAATAAGTAACTTTAGACTGGAATGATGAAGTGTTTGGGTTCATTTCTTTAAGGTAGCTACCACGAAGGTTTACCTATTTTGGATTAGTCATATACCACCCTACTTTTAACCAGCAAATCTATTGTGCTGTATTGGAATAACTGACCCCAGACAACTCTTTAACAAAAAAGGTATTGTTTACTGATCAATAACTTAAATGTACAAATAATATTTAGCTGTTAGATTGAAGAACAAAAAAAACATAACACAAATCACACCCTTCAAATATGCTAACTGTAATATTTCTTCAAGTGATATTACACACAACCAGGGCATGAAGTTAACTTTTTTGACCACCAGCCACTGTGGCAGGTGGATTTTTAAATCCACCTGCCACAGGGACTTTTTACCAGCCACTTTTTTTTGCGTCATAAAGGTGAAAAACAGGAATTGCTGTGACTCTATGATCCTGTCCTGTCCTATTGATGGTAGCCCGCCTTGATAATCCTGCATAGGGGCCCGGTGTTGGCTCGTTATGCCACTGCATATAAGAGATGAGATGACTGACAAAATCAGGAGTAGCCTACGCGCACCACAACAACAACCAAACACTGGTGAATGCGCACCATAACACATGAATGTTTTTTGTATAGTTCTTAAAAATAAAAAAATAAATAAAAAGGAAACTTGTTTTGGGGAGAATAATACTTATTACTATTAATTAATTACTCTAGGCTGAGATTTTCTAGGAACTTTACCAAAAAGGCTCAGGATGCTGCAAATGTTGGTAAAATATGAAAAAGGCTGGTGGATTTAAGACACAAAATAATTTATTGGATGAATCAAATATGAACATATCTGTCATTGTCAGTGGCTTGTTAATCTTTACATTGTTAGTTAATTTCCTATCCTGGCCTGGGACACACATTCATATGGTTTGATAAAGTACTTATTGGACTTTAACTTATCATTGCACTTACAATAACGTAGCTGTCCTCAATTTAGGTCATCCTTTACGTCTCATCTGCGTTTTTTCCTGCATCCACCATGTGCGTTTGTGTGTGTGTCTGTGCGTGCGTGTGTTTGTGTGTCTGTGTATGTGATTGTGTGTGCGCGTCAGTCGCGGGGGAAATGGAGCAGCCCCGCCCGCTGCAGCCGACAATTTGAAACAGCAGCGCTGACTTTAGAGTGAAGAAATGTTCCAGCGTACATTGATGTTAAAATGTCTACATGTTGGCAGGACGGTCTGAAATGTTTTGACGGTCTTTCGCTGTACGTTTTGTTGGTAAATGTGAGATGTTCGAGTCACATACACGTCTCGTCTTCATATCAGAAACTAGGAAATTAATTTGACCCGTTCTCACTTCCGCTTGGTCAGTGGCTGCACGTGGGATGCTGGGATTGTGTGAGTAATGAAAATGCGATAGGGGGCCCCGGCTGTCAATCAATGTCTAGTGATGCGGGCCCCTGATTGGACCAGGCCCGTAAGCAACCGCGTACCCTGCTTACCGATAGTTACGAGTCTTTATCACTCAATTCTCATTGGCTACCCGCCAATGTGGCAGGTAGATTGACAGTTTCACCCGCCAATCACAAAAGTTACCCGCATTTGGCGGGTGGGCGGGTGCCAATTTCATGCCCTGCACACAACTACCCCTTTACCCGTTTCTCTATCAGTTTCCACTTAGCTAAAACACTCCAGCTACACAAAATGATTCCTCCTTACAGCAAACCCTATTAAACCACTGTTACCACACACACACACACACACACCCCCACACCCGCCGGAAAAAAAAAAAAAAAAAAGTTGCGGGCCTTATGGTAGCTCGTGTGGACGTTATCTTCAGTGACGCAAACACACAGAAATCCAACTTACAGTTAGCTGTTAGTCCAAGAAACACAGCTCAAACACGAAAACCAGTCACCAGCTACGGCAAAGTCCTCTTCAGCAGGGAAACACGCTGTCGTCCTCTCCGGTCCAAAATCAGCGTCCTCCGAATCAGCAACTCTCCGCCCTTAGTTCCGACTTTAGCTAGTCCGTTAGCTCCAACTTTAGCTAGTCCGTTAGCTCCAACTTTAGCCAGGCACACTAGCACAACGTTTGTTCTAAACCACTGCTGTTAGACAGGAAAAGTGCCGAAGTGTAGGTAGCTACACATCTTCAGCTTCGTTATTCCACTTAGATCTTCTCCAAGCTAACTATTCTAGTTTCTCTCGATGTTTCTCAGCGTTTTCTTTCCTCTTCTCGATTTGTGATTCTCTCCACTCTCCCGTGTCTCCACTCAGCCATTTTGCGTGTGTGTGTCTGTGTTTGTTTGTTTGTGTGTCTGTCTGTGTGTCTGTCTGTCTGTCTGTATGTGTGTGTGTGTGTGTGTGTGTGTGTGTGTGTGTGTGTGTGTGTGTGTGTGTGAAACGGGTTAGGTTACTGAGAATGCTATTTTTCATTTGAATGTTTATGCCGCGGCCGGAAAATTAACGAGCGACGTCATTGCGTTATAATCGATATGGTGGGCCACTGCATCGATGCAGCATCGTCCATGTCCGCATCCCGATGCATCGATTATTTGATTAATTTCAACACCTCTAGTCACACCCCACCCCCAGATTATTGTCCATGATGTTGCTGTGTAAAAGCCTTAAGAAATACAAATCAAAAGTCCAAACAGTTAAAAGGACTATAATCATGTTTTAACAAAAGCCTTGTTCTCTGGCATCAGGCAAAGCCCTTGTTCTATAGATTAATGTTTTTTAATGTGAACAGCTTGCATAATGTTTTTTTCAGACAACTTGCAGGAGCAGTGGTTAATGGGCCATGGGTGGAGAAGACGGGCAAAGACTTTGATGTAACTTTACTTACTATGTAATATTTTGGCATTTCATTTTGCACAGCGGACACAGTATACTGCAATGGTTATCAACACCATATCTGAGTAACTGTGCATTACTTTCCAGCCATTTCCATTACAATCAGAGGGAGAGAGATGTGTCATATTCATGCTTATGGTAAAAAGAATTTCCACACAATTTTGCCTGTTTGTCCTACACCTCTGTAATCATGTATCTTTCTCTTTAACAGTACGCCCTCTGCATCTGTACTGGGACCCATTTCAACTTTTTGTATGTAAGTTGTAATTCATAGAATGTATGTAAGCAAGAATGTTAAAAAAAAACAAAAAAAAACAGCACAAGTCTCCAATATGACGTGACATACCATCCATTCGCAAGTGGTGGTGTCTCCAGATTGTGGGGAAATTCTCAATCGCAACATTGATCTGCTTTTGTTAAACTATATTAAAAGTATCATACTCTGACGTTTGAAAAGGCATGGGCAGCACTTTGGTAAGCGCTTAGCTTTCTGGACAGAGGAGGCAAAACAGCTGATTAGGGGTGTGCAAAAAAAAATCGATTCACATTCATATCGCGATTCAGAATTCCAAAAATCGATTCATATATATCATCACAGGCATTTCAGCCTTTATTTGGATAGGACAGCAGAAGACATGAAAGGTGAGAGAGAGGGGGGAATGACATGCAGCAAAGGGCCGGAGGTCAGAGTCGAACCCAGGCCCGCTGCGTCGTGGAGTAAACCTCTATATATGGGTGCCCACTCTACCAACTGAGCTATCCGGGCGCCTGTGAATCTTTTTTGAATCAAAAATCGATTATGAATTGAATCTTGAGCCTAAAATCAATATTGAATCGAATCATGACATTTTCTGAATCGTGCATCCCTACAGTTGATGGCAGGCACCTTACCACCTATTTATAGGATTCCTTGACCTCACAAAGTTAAGGTAAAAATTGAGGAAAAGAGTCTTGAATTTATAATAAATACCATGTTGAGTGTAAACCTCATGTATGGAAATGGCATAAACATCTCATGTTATAGAGTAGTCTTAACTTAAGGTATTTTACTTTATCAAAGGAGGAGCAGGTAGAAGTGGAGGAGCTGCCATTAACTTTGAAAGACATGTACACAGCGGAGTACATTGTGAGGAACAACCCTGGGCTGTTAACGGGACGGGTGCACAAGCCGTCATTCATGTGGATGGATCATGATGACCAAATTACTTCTTGGAGGGTGTTGATGGAAACAATGGAGTGGCCAAGGACCCATTCACGTTCATATTTGACCATATGCAGGACATGGAAACATTTATGGGTGTTTGTAGAGACATGCTCAACCTAGAGTTAATGCTGGATGTGGGGTGCACAGTCCCCCCAGATTAGGGATGTCACGATACCAAAAATCTAGTAGTCGGTACCGATACCACCAAAAGTACATGATACTCGATACCAAAGTCGATTCCACGGTGTGTAAAAAAAGAAGAAAAAAAAGAATAATACATTAATTCAATTTATTTAAACATTTGAACATTATAAAAACACAATAGTGGCAACTACAGATATTGCATGATACTAGAAATTTAGTCATCAATACCAATACCAGTGAAATTTCATAATTCTTAATACCTAATTCGATACCAGAATAAAAAACAAAACAATAAATTCCATGTCTTTCTTTATAACATGTACAGTACCAGTCAAAAGTTTAGACACGCTTTCCCATTCAAGTAAATGAGAAGGCGGTGACTGATACTGTATGGGGGGGGGGGGGGATCCCAGGGATCGTGGCGCTTTGTTTCCCGGGGATGGCGTCTTTTGTCCCGCGTGTGGTGCTTTGTTTCCCGGGGATCGTGACGCTTTGTTTCCCGGGGATGGCGTCCCCGCGTGTGGCGTTTTGTCCCGCGTTACTGTGGCGCGTCCCCCGCGGCTGTCTCCCGGCGTGTAAGGCACCCTTTCCCCGTAAGGTTTTTCCTAAACCCAACCTCCGCCACCCTGTTATTGTGGCACGTCCCCCGCGGCCGTCTCCTGGCGTGTAAGGCGCCCTTTCACCGTAAGGTTTTTCCTAAACCCAACCTCCGCCATCCCGTTATTGTGGCACGTCCCTAGCGGGCCGCCTTCTGGCTTATGGAGCGTCCTTTTCAGCCGTCTCCCAGCGTCCTTTCCCCAAGAAAATAACGTGACATTTACACGTAAAAAACAAGAAAAACGTCTCCATGAACACGTATCAATAGATTAAGAATAACGTGATATTTACACGAACTGCCGTGAGACTGTGTTGGGTAGAGGGGGCAAGGAGAGCGTGATTTCCATGTATTCTGGAGAAAACGTCAGTCTTCTGGAACCACAGCCCGCTGCTCTGATGCCTGGCATCACTACACAGCTAGCGTACGGTAACGTCTTCCATGAGTTCACCCGGAACTCCCAGACAGCAAGCATGTTTAGTTACGTCTGTTTCTCTCTGCCGTTGTGGTTTTTCACATAGAACCGGGCTGGTTAAAGTTAACTTAACTGACGTTATAGAGGTCCCCCAAACACAAGCACTACCGTTAGCTAAATGCAATGTTGGGCAAGTTACAGAAAATTAGTAATTAGTTACAGTTACTAGTTACTTATTTTAAAAGTAATTGAATTACTTTACCAATTACTGTATATCAAAAGTAATTAATTACTAGGGAAAGTAACTTTTATGTCTGCTTTTTAAATGTAAATATGAACAGTACTGAACAGTCAAACACAATAAACATAATTTTTAGACCTATTGTAATCAACAGGGCAACAGGCCTTCAAATCAAGCAGTAGTACAAAAGTCCCTTTTAATACAATAACAACTTTCTCAGTCATTTAACAGTGTTATTTTACCACATTAGGCCCAATGAAATAAAAGTGATTGGCCTACAGTATTAACACTAATTAAAAGAGAAAACAAAGATGCCTTGAGGTGTTGCATGTAATTGAATATGTGATTTAACAAAAGCTTAAAGGACCAATATGTAATATATTTACTGTAATAAATCCAAAAATGACACCAATGCCTCATCAGATATTAAGGAAACATGTTAAGCTGAAGTATTATCTTTTTTGACAACAATGCTAATGTCAGTATTTTTTCCTTTTGAAATTTACGTTCCGTGACGGAATTTATGTTTATGTTTTGGCCTGTGTGTTGTTATCAACTGCCCAGTTTGACAGCCAGGATGGGTTGCCATGTAATGATATACCTGTAAAAACGTAAACCCAGTGCACTGTTGCTGTAACGTTAGTACAGCCATGAAAGCAGCACACAAGCGAACGGGATCAACGGAGATAGATTCTACATGACATAAAAAAACGGCGTGTTTCTAACAGTATCGTGACCAGAGATGTATCAAACCCCGGGTAAATATTGGAGATCTATTTGAAAGATGGAGACAGCTAGAGCCCAAAAGGACGCTGAGTTGGCTAATTTACTCCTGAACAGGTAAGCGTTAGCTTCGGGCTAATTTATCACAACTACAAGGGACGGGCATTTTATGTCATTTAAACATTTGTGAACTCACATTGAATTATATAGCTCAAGTACCCGAGTTGGTTACTCGCAAAAACAATTGAGACACAGCCAGTAAAGTGATCCAGACTGGTCCTGGCTAACGACGGCATGCTAACCCTGCTAACTGCTAACGTTACCGGAGTAAACAGCTGTTTACAACGTGTACAATGGTGAGTTATTTTAAGCTAAGAGAGGGAGGCTGTGAATCGGGAAGAGAGGACCGTGAGTTTGCAGTGTGTTTAGCGATTGTTGCCGCAATCCTAAGCCAATGAAGTGTGTTCAGTCGGGTGGAATAGGACGGCAAGTTAGTGCTATTTTTAGCAGTTCCTATCCTGGCGTGTGGAGAGGACGGCGAGGTTGTTGGGTTTTCTAGCGGTTCCTACTGTAATTCTAAGCTGAAAAAGTGTGCCTGTCAGTTAGGTACAGAGCTCCGCGTGAGCACCGGCTTTTATGACTGTCAATATAGCCAGCATCTAACGTTAGCTACTCCACTGTCTAACATTGTTGGATGCTGCAGTCTCAGCCTGGCAACCAACGTGAACTTCGAGTCTGGGCAGGAGGGGGCGGGGGAGACGACTCTCTCCAGTATTTTGAATTTGTACTACAGAAACTATTTTAAACACTAGCTGTCAGTATTACATATTGGACCTTTAACAAAATGGTTTAACAAACATGCCTCATCCTGAGTCTACGAAATGAAAAATGAAAGTGTATTATTTATTTTCAGCTGCATACGGCACAAATAGCATGTCTCTTACTCTTTCCCCACACCTGAACAGTGTCACAAAAACTCTCATGAAATTCCCTTATTTTAGACATTAAGATCAAGCCATGTCAGGAGTCTAACAGAACATCAAAAAATACTGAAACAGGTCTATCCTACGTGGCTACATCTCTGTTCCTGGTGAGAGATATAACTGCGAACCTTCTCCAGCATTCCCTCACATGTGAACTCTCGAGGAGTGAAAGGCTTCAACTGCAAAAACATACACGAGCTTTTATTCAGCGCTACTGTACCTGAAATGTATAGGGTCATACGGTCTATATGCATACAGTATAAGTGCTTGTTCTCTGGTCACCACCTCTGTGCGAAGAATGTCTCTGACAGCCTCCCGTACATCAGTCTTTTTGGTCACATGAGGCAAAGCTAAATAGAGATAAGAGATGAGATTCTCAACAAATGTTAAAATGGGCTAACAAGTCTCATCTCTCACCTGCCTCTGACCAGTAGCCACAACATTGCTAGCTCTCAAACCAGTTATTGTACTTCAGAGGAGAAGCTTCTGAAACTTTTGGTCTGAGAGCCTATTCCTCTTTGGAGAGAGAATCAGGTTCCCAAAGCTAAAGAGTATTTCCACTGGGGCACTGGATGGAGTGGCTGCATTATATTTAAGTGATACTCTCTTTATTAGGGGAAACTGATTCAGAGCGTCCATCCCTGTGGAAGTAATCAGCTACTTAATTTTCAACAGAGACATAGGCATCCTCCTCACTCTCATCAAAGCAAACGAATTCATCCTCTTTGCTAGATGGCCGGTGCTGTGTTGTTGGGGTTTCCCCTGGGTGCTGCTCATCCTGCTCTGGGACATATTTTCTGCATTCTGCTACTAGACTTGCTTTTACCAGGTCCTTCCTCTCCTGGTCACGCAGCCAACGTAAGTTGAACTTGGGTAGGGTTGCAGCAGCTAGTAGAGCTTCTTTATCCTCAAAAACACGTGCAGTTCGTGTTTTGATTGCCTGAAATACATGATGCAAAAGACATAACAAAAGTATTAAAACAAGTTTTAAAAACAAGTGTATATACAATAAGCATATTTGGCATATAGCATACATCTGACTACAGAGCAATCACTACTAAATTGACCTGCACTTACTTCACATTGCCTAGAATATATGCAACTGAGCTATTATTATTTATTGCAAAATAAAACAACAGCTCTTACCTGAACAATTGCCTCTGGTAGGCCATCAAGGATTGCAAGGTGTTTTTTCTGGAGTCTTGGACATCAACGTCTCCAGAGTGGGAAAGAGTGTTCCGTAAAAACAATTGTCCTCTCCTTGCAGAATGTCAAGAGCCACAGTAAGTGGCTTCATCACAACACAATACTCCTTAAGGACCTGATGTTCCCTTTCACTGATGCATTTCAGCTGAAGTTGGGAGGATATTGTATTCAATTCGGCCACAGGTATCTCGGAAATTCGAGCTACCGCATCGTAGAACAAATTCCACCTGGTGGTGCAAGGTACAAGCAGCTTCTTAGCAATAATGTTGTCGACAATCTCCGAAGCCACCATTGACCGCATTTTGTGGTAGCATTTCTGTAGATAGATTTCGTTTCCGGATTTGACATTAGCCACTTCTCGACATCAGTGCATGAGATGAGGTTCAATGTGTGCGATGCACATCTATGATGCGGGGGTAAAACCACGTCATTGACATCGACAGCATTATCTAGCACATCCCCAATGTTTGTAAAAGTCGCCTCATCCTCCTCCAAATGATCTTCAGTGTCTGACTCAGGTGGCTGGTACATTTGAAATGCCTTAACAAAATTAGAGCTATTGTCAGTAACAGTTGCTGTCACTTTGAAAGATAGGCCATAGGATGAGTGGATGTTGTCTATTTCGTTTGCAATAATGTCATACGTATGTCGGCCCTCGAATCTCTGGCATGCCAGGGCTGATTTCCCACGTAGCATGTTCTTGTGTCATCGACAACATACCTACCAATCAATGTATTCAGCTCTGCCTGGTTATCGGCTGCACTGCAGTCCATGGAAAATCTAGCTTTGGTTGTTTGCGTGGAGTGGCGCCTTTAGCATCCGTAGGGCTGGGGTCTTTCGCTACTAGCTTTGTCGAAGCGTGCTGCTTCAACAAGTGCTTAATAAGATTTGAATTGCTACTCTTAGATGTGGATAGGTTCTTTAAACCTGCACATAATTGACAACTCACCACTACATTTTTGTCTTTAATTTCGACGAGCGAAAAGTAATGTCTATACTTCCAGGAGAGAAAGCTCATTCTATCCGCACTATTGGCCATGCTGTGGTGTAATGTTCACTGTTCGATTGGTGTATCATTGCGCCACCATAAGGTCCTGCGACGTTAGATCAGAAGCAGCTAAAGTAGGCCTATCTGTCTTCTTGTCTGCAAATGTTCATTTTTCACAAAAGTAACAAACTCATTTAAATTTCAGTCATTTTAATTGCGTTACTTGATTAAAAAAATATTTAGCTACATGCTTGTTGTCGCTAAAAGTAGTGGAATTACAGTTACGCGTTACTTTATAGCACGTTACTCCCAACACTGGCTAAATGTCAGCTATCATAGCTAATGTTGGCAGCCAACGGCAGAGAGAAACAGACTTACTTTCTGATTGGGAGCTCCAGGTGAAGTTGTGAAAGCCGTTGCTGTAGATGTAATGTTACGGTAAAGCCGTGCATGGAGATGAGGCCATGGATGTATTAAGAGAACAATGAGGCACTCTGTTTTTCTGTGCTGGTCGGCGTTCATCTTCTTCTCTAGCATTTAGCGGCAGACTAGAACACTTCTAGGCATATACTGTCCCCGTCAGGTCCGGAAGAGGCGCAGCACCGATGCTAACACTGGCATTCGTGCTTATGGTGCTTCAAAAAAACTATGCATCATCAGTGTTTTGTCATTTTAGAATCTAAAGGTATCGCAAGTATCGGTTCTTGTGACATCCCTACCCCAGATACATGTCGAGTGAGTGAGTGAGTGAGTGAGTGACCATTTTTCTGCTTCTTTGTAACGTTAAAAATACTCATGTTCACTAATTCACTAATACGTCTCATGTCACTTCTGTGTGCACACCACAGTAACTTCCATTTTCAGTTTGAAAAGCTGTTTATAGTTCTTTCTTGTTTAATTCAGATTCATGTAAGTGCAGATAATATGCATTTCTATGTTCCTCATTGTCTTCTGTAAACACCATTTGAAGGCATTATTTTCCTCATTTAGGTAATATATAGTGTAGCTCTTTCCAGAACACCACCTGGTAGGCTGTAGACTTATTTTTTACACAAAGGCAGAGCTTTAATTGCGTTTCCGCTCCTCTCGCACATTCTTTTAATAATTTAATAACTTATTAAATAGAAACAAACAAAACAAGTGATTGTTGGTATGGAAACATGGAATTATACTGTATCACAGATTGATTGTAAATGAAACAAAGAAAATAAAATGTTTCAACTAAACATTTACATAGATATATTATGTATGAACATACTAATTCAAAAAGAGTTACACATAGACTGCACCTTACTCTTGTATTCAACTGCAACTATTAAAGTTAAATAGTATTTAGCAAACGCTTTTAACCAAAACGACACTGACTTGCAACTGCAGGATTCAAACCCAGATCGCCCTATTCTCAGTCGGAGACATTACAGCTGCTCTACTGACCTCTGGCTAAAATGTGATAGGTTACATGATATAGCAATCAATCACAAAGGGGAGTATTGAGACTAGAGATTTGCAGTGATGGAAAAACTCAGACTTCATTTCACATGTAACCAAAACGGTGTTATGTTAAAGCAAATACGAACCTAGGGGTTATTAACAGATGTGCTGATTAGCTTACAACGCTAGTATTCGGGGCACAGGGAGCGTAAAAACAAATCGCTATTTATACCACTAAAAAGCCTCAAAATATCACTAAACTTCAACGGTAGTATAATGAGGGTCCCAACATGTTAACCGAAGCATTGAGAACTTTGTAAGTGTACAGACAGTTTATTGAACGAAGAGCTGCGGGAGCTCCGTGAAAGGGCTACGAGAGAGAGCTACCGGTAGTCAGTGCCGCAACACAGCCTCGTACTTCGGGAAACTGTGGTGTACCTGCGGACATTGTGAAGCTATGGCCACCAAACAGGAGTGTCTGTGTTGCACGGAGTGGGACCTGTTGTGTCGCGACACCCGAGAGACGCAGTGTTTTGTACAGTCTGAAGATTTCCCATCTCTGATAAACAGGGGTGTACTTGAAACTTTTTCAGCGACCCAGACCGGAGGGACCAGATGGACAGTTATCCACTGAGTGAGTACACTAGACAAGTTATGCAGAGTGCGATTATTTCAGATATATTGAGCAAATTGCTTTTCATTTTAGTTTGCATCGCAAGCTGTAAGTCGTGACTGGTTTCCAAGACGCCGGCGGCATGTAAACATGAATGCGAGTGTCTTTATAATCTATCTTTTCAACAAACTGTCTGTACACTTACAAAGTTCTCAATGCTTCGGTTAACATTTAGGGACCCTCATTATGCTACCGTTGAAGTTTGGTGATATTTTGAGCCTTTTTAGTGGTATAAATAGCGATTTGTTTTTACGTTCCCTGTGCCCCGAATACTAGCGTTGTAAGCTAATCGGTTCGTTTTGCGCCGGAATTGTCCTTTAATATGTAACAACTCAACAATGTTTTTGGATTGGCCACCACGTAAACACCTCGTAATTCATAGCCTAGCGTAAACTACATTTAAAAAAATCCCCAGATTACTTAATAAGCACTTAATAACATTGTTGCCTATGCGTAGTACACAGACGTCGCTACACGGTTTTGGATCAGTGACAAAGTCTTTTTGCTGCCATCCAACTTAACCAGTCCTGGACATCAAATTATAAAGCCTCGACCTGATCCTATGTTGTAATGCTGTTCATTTATTGAGGTCAAGTCAAGGCATAGTTATGGGTGTAGCCTATGATGTCTGCATATCTGAATAAGTGAGAGTTTTATTCTGAATATTTCCCCCATGGCAGCATCCCAAAGCCTACAAACAAGCAATTAAGGAAAAATTGTCAGTCTGCCCACAACGATGCTCTGTGCAATTCCGTAGGCTACTATTCTCAGTGTGTCGTCGGGACTAAATGGGAACTTGTATCACTAAATCTCGTAGCAATCACTAACAGACAACTGCTAACAGACGATAGCATTTGCTATCGCTATTTGCGAGCATACTGGTATGGATTCAGCTTGGTTTAACTAGGAAGTTTCGAGCCATACGTCGTAACAAGCCCTCACCAAACGAAAATGTTAGACAGCATAGTTATGCTGTCTAACATTTTCTAATAGTTATGCTATCTAACTAACTATGTACAGTTGTACATAGTTTTGAAAAAAGGTACTGATGTGATAATGCTGATCATACTCTGATCATACTGGCTTACGACTAGTGATATTGATAGCAGTTAGCGCTAGCAAAATTTTATCTTACCTGGGAGCCTCACAAGTATCCGACAAGCCTTTTTCTTCATCGGAGTAAAATATCCCAACCATTTCTCGAGTATGGGTGTTGGTCTGATGGTCTGCCGCCCACAAAATGAAAAGAACAGACGTAGGGCTTTTTCTGAGGTTTCTTCAAGTTTAGCGCCTTCAGCCACATACGCCAGTCCTCATCGCTGGATGGAGGAGGATAAAGATTAAAAGCTGCCCCACAAAATTCTGTCCTGGTTTTCCCGTGGACAACACAGTATTGTTACAAGGATACCCGTCTTTTAATCCAATTGTTATGACAGCCCGCACCGAACACATAATGCTGGACACCTTCACTAAAATAGCTGGTATCCACTTATATGGAAAGCCAGCGGGGACAATATAATGTGGCTGTGGTATTTCTCTGCCTTAAGAAGATGGGCATGTATTGTGTTTGGGGAAAATATTCAGCACTCAATATTGCCCAGGGAAATCCTTTGAACGTGTATGTTAAAATATGATTTAAAAACGGCATGTACTAGAGAGGGCTGTTGCTGTTTTCTTTGAAAGGTAGCAAACAGATCCTTCTCTTTCTGAGGGGCCCCTATCGAAAATGTATTACAAGCTTGAAACTGGGTCAGTGGGGGCAGTGTTTGGGGTCCTGGCAGGTTCCCTTCCTCCCTCTATCTTTAGGCTTCAAAAAGCAGCCTCCCAGTTGCAGCGGCTGTCTCCCACTCCAGCGTATTGCTTGCAGTCGTTAGCTGACATGCCTGATGGGGCTCCTGCTGAGCGCAGACGTCATGTCGGCTAACAGGCAGAAGAGACACCTCTGGCAGATCGGATTAATGCCCCTGCTCTCCCCACTTTGGTATGGAGGAGGTGGCAGATTCAGATGTAAGGGTGTCATTCATGCTCTACTCTGAGGGCGGTATAGTGTCCTGTGGACAGAACATGGACAAAGGCGGTGACTCCATTGTCAGTGATTTTGAACGGATTCTCGGCAGGGCGGCCATATCTCTGGACATTGTCCTTCCTGTAAACCTGACATCGCTGCTCTCTCAGTTAAAACGAAAGAAGTACGAGGGTGCAAAGGTGCCAGCGGCCTCTGCTTCCTCGGCCTCTTCGGCAGGTGCAGGTGACTGCCAACGTGCACAGGAGATTTTTGACAGTGGCCTTTCCAGGCATGCCAGGGGCTGTAAAGGTGTGTGTATCGCTGAACCTCGGCCAACACTCAAGGTTGTGGCATGAGACCAGGAGGCCTCAGGCCCTGACTTAAAGCTGTGCGAGGGCGCAATAAGCTGTGCAGTAAGCTGCGTAGTGACCCGCACATTAGGCGTGTAGCACATTAAGCCGCACAATAACTGCGCAATAAGCTGCCTGATGACTTGCGCAATAGCCTAGTATTATGCTGCGCAACGAGCCACATAATAAGCTGCGTAATGAATGATCTCCTGTGACAAGGTCTCCAACCTTTTCATAAAGCTGGTGACGGCCCTCATCCTGTAGAGGTTTTGCCACGTCTTCGCCTCTCCTCCAGCCTCTTCTCTTAGAATTCAGACGGAGTGTGACTACATCTGGTGGCTCCGCTTTGGCCCCCCATGATGTGGTTTTAGGCTATATCTCCCATCTTGCACAGGGCGCCTTGGGGCCCCTGCCCCAGAGGGTCTTGCTGTGTGGGAACAGGTTCCGCCCCTGAGTGTGGCTTTGGGCTTGCAGTTGGAAGGGGGGTTGCCACATGTGTAAGTTCATCAGGTGGTTCCCTACTCTGCAACAGCAACAGCAACGTGGCCTCCTGTTGTTTCTGCTGACCCAGCTGGAGGCGGGAAAATCGGTTGCAACCATGTAAGGAATTTTGGCAGTGGTCTAAGCAGTGTGTGTTGTGCTTCCACACTGCATGAGCATGACTGCTCCCTGATTTCTCAGAGGCTTCCTAAGGCTGGCGGTCATACGTCCAGTCCTTTAGTCTCTTTTTGGGTTTGACCATGGTCCTTGAAGCACTTCTGCATCCTTCCTGATCTGAAGTGGCTCTCCCTTGACACTGGGTTACTCTGGCCAGAAGAGTAGGCAAGCTCCATGACCTGCCTGTTCAAAAATAGCAGTTAAGGCTGTAGGTTCTTGCAGGATGGAGCCGGTTTATCCTTTAGCATTCCTGAAAGAGGTTCCATCTGGGTTCCACTTACTCTCCTAGAACCACAAGATTTGACATACTATACTATGGCTTTTTCATCACTTTTTTCAACATACTATACTATGATTTCTTTCAACATACTATACTATGCCTTTTTTATCACATTTTTCGACATGACTTCTTTCGACATGCTATACTTGTCATGTCTTATCCCTGTGTCAAGTTTCTGTTTTTAGTTTGTTTCATGTTTTCTGTTAGTTTTCCATTTCCTGTTTTATATTGGTAGTCTCTCTTTTGTCCCATGTGTTGTCTGATTTTACTTCCTGTCTGTTACTTTCCCGCCTGTGTGTTTCACCTGTGTCTCATTGTGTATTTAAGTTCAGTCTTCGCCTTACCCCAGTGCAAAATTTCAAAGTGGCTTGTTTGGTGCATATTTATCCATGTAGCTCTCAGTCTCGGCCCCCTAGCAGATGGTTCTGACCGCATACGCGGAGTTTGCTGGGGGGGCAGGAGGAGCACTCAAACGGGTAATTGCATTGTTTAAAAAAAATAGTGGAATAATTACATCTGGCATGACCAGATATTAAATAAGTATCTTAAATAACACAAAACAACTAAATGGTGGTAGGTAATACATCTGATTTCATATACTGCTTTAGGAAAAAATTATTACCTGGCTGACGATGGGAGCAGCAGGACGCAAAAAACGAAAGTTACTGTTGCACTAGTCTGGACATCTTGCTGTGCCAACCTTGCGATAAAGGTTTCCTAAATGCCATGTATATAAATGTGATGTCAGCTTACTAATTGATTGCGGGTTTTGTGTAGATTTTGACTTTTATACGTTTATTCCACTTTGTTTAAACGGCGAAGTGGAGGGGCCTCGTATGTGACGCTCGTATCGGCCTTGCTGGATACACCGTATCATTTACCTTTTTGTGGATCTACTGATCGCTGTGGATTACTTTTTTTTCGTGTGATTGGATTACGGCAAAATGCGGATCTTTTTTCTCAACGTGACTTAACGTTTTATGGTGTGACTGCGCTTGGTTTCTGCGTTTGGAGAGGCATCTCAACAGACTGTAGGTCAGGGTTAGGGTTAGGGTTAGGGTTATTATAGGGTGATTGTTCACTGTTACATTTTAGTTGAATTTAAGCGTCTGTCTATTGCGTTCCAAAACAGCCGTGCCGCGATTGGATTTCATAAGGGCGAATTGTTAAATTGTTACAATGTAACTTAAAAACTTTAAAAATAAACATATGTGTTTTGGAATATAATGTTCAGCTTCGGCAGCTTTACCTATGTGCTAAAATATACAATGACGAAGCCTAGTGACAAGTCCATAGCAACCAGTGTTGAATTGGTTATATCCCAGCGTCCTTTGCTGAATGGTCTCAATGTTTTATTGTTTTATTTCATATGAATACTAGTTTACTAGAGGAGGAACTTAGTATCTGAAGTAATGCAGTAATGCATGAAGTGTGCATTTAGTTTCCATGCTTATTGTGTTTCCACAACAATGTTAGTGAGTAAATCTACTGAAATGGCCACCACACCATAACAGAGGAGTGGGATGTATATCATGGCTGTAAAAATCAAATGGTGGGAGGGTCATTCCTTTTTTTCGAATCGTTTTGGAGGGTCATAGGAAAATTATTACTGACAAGGGGAGGGTCACGTCTTTTTAGTTTAGAGGCCACAAAACTCCTCTGGTGGCCCCTTAATTAAATAACGAACAGTCCCTAAAACATTGTATTTTACGTACCTGAGTTGTGCATCTGTGGGTCCATTTTCTGTATGCGTGATAATACTATGCCTTTTTTATCCCTTTTTTCGACATACTATACTATGGCTTTTTTATCACTTTTTTCAACATAGTATACTATGGCTATTTATCAAATTTTTGACATACTATACCATGGCTTTTTTATCACTTTTTTTCCGAAATATAGCTTTTACTTCTTTCGACATACTATACTATTTCATGACTTGCAACATACTAAACTATGGCTTTTTTATGACTTTTCACGACTTTGTTTAAATGTGTACACCACATCAGATAATCAGTGAGCCGACACATCAGATGGCTCAGCGTGGAAGAATGCTGGTTGGACGAACACAGTAGTGGAGGTGTGTTTAATTTTAAGGTCTAACAGTTAAAGCAAAAAAACTCAAATATGCTCTAAAACTCTCTGTAAAGTGTGTCAGATCGGCTGGCTCAGCGTAATAGAACGCTGGTTGGAAGAACACAGCAGTTGCGTTCTACCACGCTGAGCCATCCAATGTGTCGGCTCACTGATTATCTGATGTGGTGTGCACATTCAAACAAAGTTGCGAAAAGTAATAAAAAAGCCATAGTATTGTATGTCGAAAAAAGTGATAAAAAAGCCATAGTATAGTATGTCAAAATGACATAGTATCGCATGTTGAAAAAGGTGATAAATAAGCTATAAGCTAATAAGACATTATAAAGTATGTCGAAAAAAGTGATGAAAATATAAAAATATATAAATATATATAATTACTGTTGTGGAATTTCCGGAAACACCATGTTGTTGTATGATGAGACTAAGGGAATTCTTAGACAACATCGGAACATTCATAGGTTATAGGACAGGGGAGGAGAAGATTCGGCCAGTCTCTTAATCACGAACAGGTCATTTATAATAATGTTTGTCTCTCTACAGATACAATGAGTATAGACAGCTGCATGATAAGGGAATGTTTTGTTTTAGGACTGTCTCCTTTTAGAGGTTGCTGGGCCTGCCACACTTTTGCATACTTCCCAGAGAGTATCTCTGGCATCTGTGTTTAGACGCCTGCAATATCTTTGTTTACCTTAACCCTATGAGGACATATACTATTTTATTCATATATTACGTTACTTTTGTACCCTTGTAAATTAATTTCAAGCACCAAAACTGTCAGGGTTTTGGTATTTTGTGGTGTGTATTATTTTTGTAGTCGGTTTCTGTTCTGTATTGTGCTTGTTTCCTGTTTTATTTTGTAGTCTGTCTTGTCTCCCTTGTCTTGTCTAGCTTTCTTCCTGTCTTTGTTTGTTTCCTGCCTTTTTTGATTTGTTCCACCTGTTGTGTCACCTGCCTCTCGTTCCCTCGTTACCTTGTGTATTTAGCCTCTCTGTTTTCCCTTGTCTCTCGTCGGATCATTGTTTGTGTCTGGTTTTGTTCCTGTCAGCACGTCGTAGCCTGTTCTGTTGTTTTCTGCCTGCTCCATTTTTGGACCGCCTTTGGTTTGCTCCTGTTTTTTGTGTTTAATAAATCCTCGTGCTCATTACTCCTTCGCCTGCTCTCTGCATTTGGGTCCACCATCCTCGCTAACCATGACAGAATGATCCGACCAACTATGGACCCAGCAGAATTCAAGCCAGTTTTTCATCCACTGGACTCGGATGGAAAACTTTTGATTGGGTTTTACCACTCCCTCCATGAGGAGGACCCCGCCTTCGCTAGGCACCTTATGGAGGTACGTTGGCAGGCCACAGCACAGGAGTTTCGCCTCCCCGTCTCCATGCCTGTTTTTTGTCCTGAGCCTCAGCCGACCTGTGTACCTGAGCCTGAGCTAACCTGTGTATCTGAGCCTGAGCTGACGTGCAACCCTTCTGTTCCCGAGCTGACGTGCAACCCTTCTGTTCCCGGGCTGGCGTGCAGCTCTCCTGACCCTGGGTTGACGTGCAGCTCTCCTGATCCCGGGCGTACGTGCAGCTCTCCTGATCCCGGGCGTACGTGCAGCTCTCCTGACTCCGGGCTGACGTGCAGCTCTCCTGAATTCAAGCTAGCTAGCAAACCCCCTGAATCCAGGCTAGCTAGCAACTTTCTTGAGTCCCGGCTAGCTAGTAGCCTTCCTGAGCCCAGGCTAGTTAGCAGCTCTTCTGAATCCAGGCTAGCTAGCAGCCTTCTTGAGCCCCGGCTGGCTAGCAGCCCCCTTAAGCCCAAGCTAGCTAGCAGCCCTCCTGAGTCCAGGCTAGTTAGCACTCTCCCAGATCCCAGGCTTGCTAGCAGCCTTCCTAGCTTCCCCGAGTTTCCTAGTGTTCCCGAGTTTCCTAGTGTTCCCGAGTTTCCTAGTGTTCCCGAGTTTCCTAGTGTTCCCAAGTTTCCTAGAGTTCCCGAGTTTCCTAATGTTTCCGAGTTTCCTAGTGTCCCCAAGCTGCCCAGTTTCCCAGCACTGCGCAGCCTTCCGCTGACGTGCAGCCTTCCAGAACCGCCGCTGACGCGCAGCCGCCCAGAACCGCCGCTGACGTGCAGTCTTCAAGAGTCGTCGATGACCGCTCTTCAAGAATCTACGATGACCGCTCTGCTAGAGTCTTCCAGTCGTCTAGAGTCTCCGATGACCGCTCTGCTAGAGTCTTCCAGTCGTCCAGACTCTTCGATGACCGCTCTGCTAGAGTCTTCCAGTCGTCCAGAGTCTTCGATGACCACTCTCCCAGAGTCTACGTCGACAGCTCTTCCAGAGTCCATGTCGACAGCTCTCCCAGAGTCCACGTCTACGGGCAAGCCAGAGGCCTTGCCGGTCTCCGGCGTCCAAGAGACTGCCCCTGAGGCTTTGTTGGTCTCTGGAGTCCCAGAGACCTCCCTAGTGACTTTGCCTTTGTTCTGCCCCCATGAGATTTTGCCTGTGGCGGTCAGGCCGACTCCTGCCCCTCGTGTCCTCTCGGCGGTCAGGCCGACTCCTGCCCCTCGTGTCCTCTCGGCGGTCAGGCCGACTCCTGCCCCTCGTGTCCTCTCGGCGGTTCGGCCGACTCCTGCTCCCCGTGTTTTGTTGGTGGTCCGGCCGACTAATGCTCCAGTTACCCTGTCGGCGGAGTTGCCGACTCCTGACCCTGTTGTCTTGTCTGTTACTGATCCTGTTACCTTGTTGGCAGACACTGACCCAGCTGACCCGTCGCCTGTCTCCAGCCCAGCTGCCCCTTCATCTGCTGAGCCTGTCTGGCCACCAGAGGGGATTCGCCTTCGCCGCCGGTCTTCAGAAGGAATTCGCCCTCGCAGACGGCCTCCAGAAGGATTCTGCTTTCGCTGTCGCCCTCCAGAGGGGTTTCGCCTTCGTCGCCGTCCTTCAGAGAGGTTTCGCCTTCGCCGCCGGCCTCCAGAAGGATTCTGCTTTCGCTGTCGCCCTCCAGAGGGGTTTCGCCTTCGTCGCCGTCCTTCAGAGAGGCTTCGCCTTCGCCCGCCAGTCATCTCGGTGCCCTCGACATCCTGTACGGCCACCAGAGAGATTCTGCCTTCGTCGCCGGTGGCCAGAAGGGTTCTGCCTTCGTCGCAGGCTGCCTGAAGGTTTCTGCCTTCGATTCTGCTCCCAGTCCCCTGTTGCCGAGGCCTCTCTGCCCCCTGTTGCCGAGGCCTCTCTGCCCCCTGTTGCCGAGGCCTCTCTGCCCCTGTTGCCGAGCTCTCTCTCTCAGCCCCTGTGACTCTGTTCCCTGTGACCCAGGGCGTTGTGCCCCAGTGACTCTCTGTTCCCTGTTGCCGAGGCCTCTCTGCTCCTTGTTGCCGAGGCCTCTCTGCTCCTTGTTGCCGAGGCCTCTCTGTTCCCTGTTGCCGAGGCCTCTCTGTCCCTGTCCCGGGGCCTTCCTGTTCCCTGTCCCGAGTGGTCTCTCCATTCCCTAGCCCCACTTGACTTGTTTGCTGACCTGTTTGGCCCTCCTCCGGTCCCCCTCCGCCCACCCTGGGTTGTCTTTTTGTTCTGTTTTTGGGCCATCTGGGATCTGTCCCTTGGGGGGGGGGGTACTGTCAGGGTTTTGGTATTTTGTGGTGTGTATTATTTTTGTAGTCGGTTTCTGTTCTGTATTGTGCTTGTTTCCTGTTTTATTTTGTAGTCTGTCTTGTCTCCCTTGTCTTGTCTAGCTTTCTTCCTGTCTTTGTTTGTTTCCCGCCTTTTTTGATTTGTTCCACCTGTTGTGTCACCTGCCTCTCGTTCCCTCGTTACCTTGTGTATTTAGCCTCTCTGTTTTCCCTTGTCTCTCGTCGGATCATTGTTTGTGTCTGGTTTTGTTCCTGTCAGCACGTCGTAGCCTGTTCTGTTGTTTTCTGCCTGCTCCATTTTTGGACCGCCTTTGGTTTGCTCCTGTTTTTTGTGTTTAATAAATCCTCGTGCTCATTACTCCTTCGCCTGCTCTCTGCATTTGGGTCCACCATCCTCGCTAACCATGACAAAAACAATTGAGTGTAGGTTTGTTTTGAAGAGATTTGAGAAATTTCAAAAAGTGAACATCAACTTTTCAGCTTTAGGGCCAAATTATGTCTATATACATTGCTCTGGAACAAATTTGGGCCTCACTTTACAGAAAACTGAGTTTGTTCTGAACATTTTGATATGAAACACATGGGGATCAGATTATATACATGTCCTTTAAAAGGTGAATTTAAATAAGATATGTAAAAGTACCCTTAGACCTCAGAGGGTTTTTAGTGTTGGCTAAACGTAGCGCCTCTAGCGTGAGTTTAAATACACCATGTGGAGGACAGGAACTTCAGAGAGTTGGGACAGCACTGCATGATAACGAATTGTGGTTATACTATACTGCTTGCTTATTTGTCTCCTCAATTGAGTGTTCATTAAATGCTCCTATGTAAGTTATCAAGGTCTCCCGAACCTTCTTCACGTATGTGGAATGAGTTGTGTTGCTCCTGAGTTTTCCTTGACAATTGCCTGATCTTGATGTCTTTTTTTCTTCTGTCTGTTGCTTTTTTTTTACTCTTGTCTAACTATGATTGTACCGTATAGTTATGTCGCTAAGGACCCCCCTCAAAAACGAGATGCTTGAGGGGTTATTCCAAATAAAAAAAATCCGACATCCGAGATCTACCCTGTGACATAAGAACTTTGACATGATTGCAACAAAAGTAAAAGCACAAACCAAAACTTTTCTCAAAACCATCTTTATTCTCCAGAGCCAATTTACATTAGCTGCAATCACTGTCATTAGAATCAACATCATTTCCTCCACGCTCATGTCAAAGCACTGTCCGGAGCTGGAAAATGGATAACCAGACAATGTTCCTGGTAAACACCGAGTGCAAGACAGCAAACATTTGGAACAGAATTTTCTCATCTTCTGTTTTGCTGCCACAGATTCACTCGTACACATCCCGAAACCTTATCTCACTCCCTTTCTCTCCATGATGGTTTTCCAGTACGTGTTGAACAGATGAGTTGAACAAGAAGACACTCAAACACACAAGGAGAGAAATCTGTGTTTTACGGTGGATGGCTTTTTCTCTGCTGCTTGTTGCACTTTAACAAGAAGTTTACTTTAAATGTGTTCCGCTGTGTTGTACTGACAGTGAAGTCCAGCTACAGTCATTTTTTAAATAGTAAAAGTAATGTTGCAATAATGTAAGTTTTTTTTCTTCAATTATTATGTTAAACATCTTGCTCATAGTTGTTTTTGCAGAGGTGTGGAAATGGGTTTTAGGTAAGATACTGTATTTTTTAACGCTATATGCAAAACAATATGTTTATATTATGCTAACACCTGTAAAAAAAAAAAAAAATCTGCAGTCTGAAAAATACATCCTTTTTCCTTTGTACACTAAAATAGTTGTGCAACTCTTGTTATTGGTTTGTAACTGAGTAACCTTAAGCGTAACAACTCGTGGGAGAGATAACAGAGCACCGGCACCTCTTCAGGAACAGTAAACATTATTTGAACCAGCAGGCAGCATTGACTATGCTTACATGCACCAAACAGCTCTGTGCATATGATAATTCATTAATTTTCACTTTCATTAAAAGTAATTATGGTTATGTGTGCGACGTGTAAATCCAACTTATTCTTACAGCCATTAACTCCAATTTGTACATAACCTACAAAAACACAAAGATTCGTATCATAACTTTAAAAGTTAGGTTGGTAATGCTTAAGGCCTTTACACACTAGGGGCGTCTTTTTCATCAATTAGTCTTGCATTGCCAGACCTTCCTCCACAGCGCTGTGGAGGAGGGTCTGGCTAGTCCTCACAGCATTCCTGGATGGAAGACAAATGTGCTCTGGTTTATTGGCATTTATTTAAACCAATCACAATCGTCGTGGGCGGTGCTTAGCCCTGGAGACAATCATGGTCGGTGCCTCTGCTAAATAGCCTCGGGAAGGAACTTGTTTTGGTGGAAGATGTGTACGTTCAAAAGCAGTTTTAGTCATGCAACAGAAAACTCTAATTGGACATATAGTCTAGCTAGCTGTCTGGATTTACCCTGCAGAGATCTGAGGAGCAGTTAGCCGATAAAGCGACGTAATACATTTTTTTCTTAAACAATGTCAATTATTCTGAGCTACGCACCGCAAATAAAGGCATCAACCAGTAGGGATTCACGATTTTAAGTTCACGATACGATTTTCTTTAACAGAATGAATATATATATATATATATATATATATATAGGCCTTAGTGGTCCCCTAATACTGTATCTGAAGTCTCTTTCCCAAAATTCAGCCTTAGTGCAGAATTACAGCCACTAGAGCCAGTCCCACAATGAGCTTTCCTTAGGATGTGCCATTTCTGTGTCTGTAGCTTTAAATGCTATTGAGGAGGAGAGAGGGGGGGGGCAAGGTGGAGGGTGGGGGTGTGGCCTTGACCAACTGCCACTTTGCTTGTTTGAAAACCATGATGTCTCTCTCTCATGGGTGGGCCAAATTCTCTGGGCAGGCAAAGCAGAGAAAGGGGAGGTAACCTTTCCCCTTATGAGGCCATAAAGGGAAGATTCCAGATCGGCCCATCTGAGCTTTCATTTTCTCAAAGGCAGAGCAGGAAACCCAGGGCTCGGTTTACACCTATCACCATTTCTAGCCACTGGGGGACCATAGGCAGTTAAAAAAACCTCATAAAGTGAAACGTTCATGCCATGGGACCTTTAAATATATAATAACAATAACTTATAACCTTAATTTTTTTTCACCACTCGTTTGCTGTTAAACGACAAAAAAGAAGAAACACTAGATGGCAAAAGGGTATTTTACAACAAGGTTGAACGCAGCACAGGCTTATGGAGCCGGACCCAAATGCAATACTAAGTCCCGTCTCTGTTGTTTACCCGACTCGGCAGTGTCCACGCAGTCCCAAAGTGCAGCGAGTCTCCTCTGTGTCTTAAGCTGCAGACTGTTGGACGTCCCGGTGTTGGAATCCTTTCCAGTGAAATACAGACGCACTTTACAGCGTTTAGCTGTCAGCATTTAAACCATGTTAAAGACAGCTAACGTTACAAGCTAATGGTAAGCTAACTTTACCTGCTGTGAAATGTAAAGGCCGTTACAGACCAACCAGACGGTCGACCGTTGGCAGAAAAGGCAGTTGGACTGATCAGTCTCCCCGAATTGGTCAAAAAATTGCCTCGGAACACACCAAAGCGACGAGACGTAATACGTCTCCATAACAGCAGGCGGCGGCAATCTGTATTGTCGCCCAAAAAATGAAAACCGGCAGCTGATTGGATGAACGCGTCACGTGCAAGCCCCCAGGAAGAGCGGCAAGCCCCCAGGAAGAGCGCCATGTCTTAAAGCCAGCATGGGCTTAGCGGATAAGGGTGGAACTGCACCCCATGGCCCAGAAAGACTTTTCACATAGACTTTGCATGGCGAAAGAAACTACTATATTTCAGCGGATATTTTTTTTTGGGGTACATCAACTTAACCAGCCCAAACACTTAAAAGGTCCTTGTTTAAAACATCACGTTTTTAACATTTTTAACATTTACTAGTAGCCGAATCCAGAGTTATTAAACTAGGCATTATGAACGCACATAATGGACGCGAGCAGACTGCACTGCTGTGATAATGGATAATGCTAACGCTAATGGTTGTAATTCACCATGTGTTCTATTAATACATCCATGGTATGTATGCTGTAAAGCCTGTAACGTGGATGAGAGATGAAGCCATGGATGTTATTAAGAGAAGCTCTGTTCACGAAACTGCAGGCTAACCGTAGTAGTTAGCACTAGCTAGCTAGTAGCACGACATAATAATTACATCTCCTTGGTTGTCTAAATACATCCATCGTTTATTTAGCTAAGCATGTAAACGATCGGGAATAATGAAAACACAATGTTTAACGTTAGTGAATATTTTATACAATGAAAACGGCGAGTTCATGAGTTCGCCACTTGTATGAGACACGAGAGAGAAGCTCATGAACGAGCATGTTGCTACGACAACACAAACAAACTGTTGCTAGTGCGCATGTCCATCGTGACGTCATGGGCCAACAATGCGGAAGATCCGAGCGCCATGTTTGCTTTATGCGCTTTTGAGCAACTCTCATTGGAATGCACGGGGCTTCCCGCCGAATGCTGTATCCAGTTCTCTTAATACATCCATGGTCACGTGGGTCTGGCTGCTGCTTCCGGATTTTTCAACTGGCCATTAATGGCGACCCATTCAGAATACGATCTCATATTGTACTAAAATAGTTCACCGAAACGTGTTTCTGAAAACATTTTAAGCGAGAAATAGGCCATGCAGTTGCTGAATCTGTCTTCATTTCAGATCAACAAAGGTCAGTTTAAAAGATTTTCGTCAGGTTTTGAGAGGCTTAGTCATGGTCATCCCGCTTACCATTTCCGGGTGAGTCCCGACTGCCCTGTCTCCGACTGAGCATGTCAGGTCGGCCAAAGTGAAGGCCGACAGCTCCTCCAACGGACGACGGCACAGAACACACCGAACAGACTCGAGTCACTGACCTCGCCAGACTGTCCAACAGCCGATTATCGGCCCGGTGTGTAGCTGCCTTTAGATAGCATCACGTTCTGGGCTGTTTAAAAATGCCATTGTGATTCATTGTTTTTCTCAACCAGTTGCAATCTTTACACATTTAAATCGACTTTTAACCGATTCACGATGCATCGTTACATCCCTATCAACCAATAAAACAACAACACGGAGGCACGTAGTCCGAACCCAAAGCCGTTTAAGACGACAAACTTTAATAAAAGTCTTAATGTAAAAAACATAACTCTTTAAAGTAACTGTTCACCTGCCAATATGATAATTCTTAGGCGAGCATTTCGCGTGTTGTTTATTCCTAACCCTCCCATTATGTAAAGGCCTTTATTTTTAATTTGTATTTTGATGTTATTTGATCAAAATTTACTTTTTTAGTTTTTAGTTCAGATTTTTTGGTTTAACATTGCACTAATTATTAATTTTATATGAATAATGAGTCAGATGAATCATCAGAAGCTCCTCAGCTCTACAGAGCACTTTAGCCAGATTTTGCTATCAGAACAGAGATTGAGGGAGAGTAAATATTAAACATACATTCATCAGGTCACCAGAAACACAACTCCAAATTTATGCTAGCTCCATGTCTGCAGGTGTGTAAATACGCAAAAGCTAACATGTAAGCCATATCAACTTTGTAAGGCCTTAATTTGTTAAATAAGTGATGTTCAGCCTGTTAGGAAGAACTGCCACTAAATGGCCAATGGCCATCGATGTTACTGTGAATGAATTTGGTTCATGGTGAGGTAAGGGTTTGGTCACTTACTTTCCTATGAAAACAACAACCTGGTTGTACTAACAGTTCATTCCTTTAAAAATTTCAAATGAAAAACATTGCCTTTACAAGATTAAGCTGGAATGTCATGACTGAAGAACAGTGCTCTAATATCTGGCAATCCTGTTTAGATTGGAAGATGGATTTTTTGTAATTTGGAACTTTAATTTTTGGTTCTCTTTAATACAAAATGTGGTGTTCATTATGGGAAATAGCCAGGTTAGGAACTCTATACTTTGATTGAGAAACCCGGGGCTGGCTGCACTGGCAGAGTTTGGATATGACTTAGATCTGAATAAATGTCACACTTTAGACCAGATATCTTCAACAGGGGGTCCCTAGGGGGTCCTCAGAGTTAGTGCAAGGGGCCCGCCAAATTATGTTAAAAATATTTTAATAAATTAATAAGTTAATAAGTTTCTTCTTTCTTAGCGGCGCCTCTGCAAAATAGCCTCGGGAAGGAACTTGTTTTGGTGGAACGTGTACGTTTAAAAGTTGTTTTAGTCGTGCAACAGAAAACTCTGATTGGACAGATAGTCTAGCTAGATGTCTGGATTTACTCTGCAGAGATCTGAGGAGCAGTTAACCATAGTCCTCAGAAATCCACCGGAGGTTAGAACGCCAACACAAAGAAAGAGGAAGGGTATGGACATTCGGCTGAAATGAGGGACATCCGGCAGAATTTCCGCCGGCACTGGAGCAATCCCGGAAATGAAACGTCGTTGACATAGACTAAGACTGACCTATAGATGATGATGATGATGATGATGATGATGATGATGATGATGATGATGCATGTTTGTGCAACCAGCCCGGGTTGTGATAACTGACCAGATTTATTTCAATTTAACTATCAAGCAAAAACAAGTGTATTTTTTTCTACCAGGACTACTCTGTGCTCATTCACAGGATATCAAAGGCTCCTGCAAACAAGCTACCATGAGGATGAGTTCAACAGGACTATGAACAACAATGGGTGCATGTAAACGTGGCCAATGTTACTCTTCCAAATGGCTCTGGCTCAGCACGGCCCAGCCCCTACATGCCAGCCGGGGCCACCTGAGCTTGGCTGCCTACTCCCCCCATCCATCTCTCTCTCTCTGATTGTCTGTGCATTTATTTTGAGTCTTTACAGTTTTGTGAGGTGTATGTGTGAGGTCCGGGGGTCGTTCAAACACTGTAGTCTATTGCTTTGATAAAAGGCATCACTACACAGAAAAGAGGAGAAAAAGAAAAGAAAAACACAAGCTGCTTTGAGGAGTAGTGTGAAGCTTGAGAAAGCGAGATATACAGAGCAAATTTTTTGTCAAATTGCAAACGGCAATACCATAGAGAGGCTTTTTCACAACAACAACAAAAAAGAACATACCGGCAAAAGAAAAGAAAAGAAAAGAAAGGAAAGAGCGCTATGTTTTCACAATCTTACCAGCTTTTTCAGTGTACCCTGCTGATGATGAATCATACTGTTTTTTGGGCCGGCCAATGTTCACTTGGCCTCCAAATCCCACTGTTGGGTCACAGTGGTGGGGTCTGACCCATATGCTATCTATGCACATGCATTAATGCAGGCTGTTCTCATGAACCATTTGTACGTATCGCTACGAAAAGTTATGTACTGTAATTTGTATATATTTCACGTGTTTATTGCTGTATGCACCACATTGAGGGCTTATGTGTTAGAGGGTGAAGTGCCGTGCAGGGAGGAGGTCGATGTGGATGGTTGAGTCATAAAATGCAGTGCTTTAAAACAGGGGAGCAGAGTTCGTGTCCCAACACAAGACTGAAAACACAAGACTTTAACGCAACTAACGCGTGTTCATGCCCCAGGAGTACTATTACCTATCGATGTCCCGATCAGCCTTTTTTGGCCCCCGATTTTAATATTTAATATCTAATATATATATATATATATATAATATACCGAGTCCCGATCTAGTACTTGTATTTGCCTAGACAGTCCCTCCAGAAAAACGCGATTATGCGATCGCATAATTCAATGCATTATCAGCCAAAGTCCGCATATTTATGCGGGGGCCGCATTTTTTCAAATACGCCACACTTTCGGCACATAAATTGTTGATTTCCGCGCAAAATATGCGGGGTTTGCATGATTTCATAATCCCCGCATTTTCGTTGCAAAAGAGTCACATATATCTTAGCAGAAAGTTGAAAAATGTTGTTTACTTCACACAAGAGCAGCCATTCTCCCCTGTTGCCATGGGAACGTTATGAAGTGACATAATTACGCGACGTGAACATCATCGAAAAGCTGCAAACCCCGCGATGAAGCCATGATGAAACCGCAGTTTTTGCAAGTTCCCGCAATTTCATTGCATAAAATTGCATAAATATCCTGCATATTCCATCGCATTTTTTAAGAAAACGTGCTGCATAATCAAGGATTTTTGCCCGCAACAATCACAAAAAACCTCTGGACTGCCTAGATAATAGAGCTGCACACCATTTTTTTTGTTTACAAAAAATAATTAAGTAAACAAAGTAACTAAAACATGTCTTCAGCTTAATACATTTCATTTAGTGCAGCTAGCATTTTTGTAAAACTCATATCCAAAAACAACTTTTACTTAAGAGTGGTGTAGAATTTACTGACGTGAATGATCGGACCGGGACATCCTTACTGTTAACCATGATCTTTTTACTAATCTTATATTATATTATATTAGTCGTATCGGTGCCTAAGTTAACTGTCGTTGTCGCATGACGGTAACTTTTTGTCAGCCAAACTTAACTGCATCGGCATCGTAACGTCACGGTGCTCTGTACCCGGCTCACAGTCACCTTTTCTTGGCTTAATGTAAATGCCGCTAAACTTAACTGTCATGCGACCGGTCGTCATGTGACCAGTCGGCGGTCGCTTATTTCGTAGGATATCAAAGGAATTGGGGTGCGTAACTTTTCGTACGATATCATATGAACCCATTCATGAGAATGCGTTGATTAATGTGCACATGTACAGTATGTGTCCAAGGTATACTGTATGTACTGTATCTGCGCATGATTGTGTGTTAGTGTGAATGCATGCCATCATAAGAGGTTGATGGGCTGTTATACACACAGATAATGTTCATCCCTGCGTGTCAATAACAATACAGTTCAATCAGCCATTTCTCCAACCCACCGTAGCACCATGACGTAACTGTTTGAACATAATAACCCCAGTTTTCAGGGAGTTGTGAAAAAAAAACGGTTAAAATCATTGCATGTGGGATTAGTGAGGCAACACGGCCGAGATGAAGCACATTAAAACTCATACTGGTTGTATCGTGGAACCTGCTCACATGGACTAAAACACGAGTCGGAGGGACAACTGTGTGTGTGAGCGGCGTGCATAACCAGTCAAGACCATCAGGGATTACAATTAGGAGGGCATCTCTGCTTGATTTTGGCACAGCATGTGGCATTGTTACACAAAAAACGAGTACTATATGATTGTCTTTTCCTGACATCAGTGTCATTATGTGCTTTAGTTAGTCCTGACCAGTCCCTGGCAATGATGAACAGGCTCATTTCAAATGCTACTGCTGCGTTCCTGTCAATGTCGGAATAAGTCTGAATCACCAGCGGGTAGGTTGGAGTTTACAACCTTTTTGTGTTTTCCAGGGTCGTTCGTAAAAAAATAAAAAATAAAAGCAAAAAAACATGCACACATGCAAGATTTTCTTTGCCCAGATAGTTTTTCTTTTTCTTTTTTTAGACGCAACTACAACAGAGTTAGGGCCATGGATCAATACTTCCGCCATTCTATAATGAATGCATTTGTTAAGGAACAAGCATTTGTTGCATAAGGAACTATTATTTTTATTATCCATTAATCCACTGTTTATTTTCTCATTTTTAATAACCGGTTGATCATTTGTTTTGTAAAATGTCAGAAAATAGGGAAAAATGCCCAACACAATTTTCTTAAGGGTTGAAATGATGTCATCTAATCGCAAACCAATTCTCCACAGTCCAAAGATATTCAATTTACTATAACATAAATCAGAGAATAAATAGGAAATTATTTTGCTTACTCGACTTATCGTTGCAGCTCTACATTTGTTATTTAAAAAGCCCTAAACAATCTGCCTCATTAGAGATTGGGTAGGAACTCTGTAAACCAAAGAAGTTTGGTTGAAAAGTAATACATATCAAATACAGTATGTGCGTCATACTTGAAGATTTGCTATTGAAATTAAGTTGCGATTAAAAAATTTTTCGAATGGAGTTTGGTTTGACATTTTCTACAAATGAGAACATACATTGTGTCAAAGGCAAAGCCATGTGGTTTACTTCAATACAGTAACTCTTTCTTGCATATTTCTGACTTAAATAAACAAATGAACATTCTTTACATTCCTTTGGCAAATGCTTTTGTCCAAAGCGACTTACAACTCACTCATTTCCATAGACATTGGACTTTTTCTCAAAATATCATGCCCTACGCTTTTATGAATACTATGGTTTTTCTTTTTCTTTTGTAATGGCCCTAATATGCTGCATAGAGCAACAGCTAAAGTTGTCCATGATATTTAGCAATGTTTGCTAGTCTTCACAATTCAAAAATCCCATGTTTAGCTACCTACAGCAAAGGCAGGTATTGGGCAGAATTATGCTCGTACTTTACTAAGAAAAATCAACTTGTGTTATTCAAGGATTACAAACAGTATTGTTGGGTAGTGTTAACAATGTATGCTGCACGATCTTGCCCAGGTTTCTTACTCAAGTTGCCTTAAGTTGCCAAATTCAGATTTTTCCGACATCTCTGGAACGCCGCATTATAGACTTAACGCTGTGATGTGTGGCTACCCAGAGACTTACAAAGGCCTGTGAGCCGCTGTCCATTAGAGTGAGTGTTGCTGTTAATGGGCAACACTGAATCACAGTATGATGGTGAGGCACTGAACAATTGAGACACTCACCGGATGGATTACTGACTATATGACAGTTACTATACCAACAAATGGGATCCGACAAAGTCTCGCGGTTGGGAGAGAGGCAAAAGCATCGCTAACAATGTCTTATTTTGTGATCAGGAGAGCACCCGTTTTGAGTTTTCCAACGTAGAAGGAAGAAAATACAACATTTGCATGGTTTCCAATCATTGAACAAGTGTTGATAAAATTATCATTATGCCAACTGTACAATCATCAAAAACGGAAGAAAAAAAAAAAACTATAGTAATATCTGAGGTGAGAGGTTATATCCACGACAGTAAACAACAAAACAAACCAAGAAAAGAACAAAATGCTATTCACATGTACCCGCACTGTTAAGGGATGGTTCCATCCAAAAGTTACGGAAGAGGATTAGGGCTACATGTGAAAAATAAATCTGAATTCTGACTTTAAACTCAGAATTTTGAATTTAAACTCAGAACTCAAATTTTTCATGTGGCCCTAATCATCTTCCGGAAAAACTAGACCAGAGAGCTACTCCTAAACTATGGAATGAAGTGACACTCAGTAGTGCTAATAGAAAGTTCATTGTGACGGGCCTTTTGCTGGTTCCACCCCGAGACCACCAGGGTGCCCAGATGCTGACGTATGCACACACATACACACACACACACACACACACACACACACACACACACACACACACACACACACACACGCACAGGCACATGCGCGCGCGCGCGCACACACACACACACACACACACACACACGCACAGGCACAGGCACGCGCGCGCGCACACACACACACACACACACACACACACACACACACACACACACACACACACACACACTAAAATCCATTGGTCAGTCCTCGAAGACCTCCAGGAAGAGAGGAGGGAATAGCTCGGTGGGACACTCCACTTTCATGTGAAGGAATCGGCTGGCGTGGCAGGCGCCGATCATCCGCAGGTCCGTCACCTTCATTAGCAGCTTGGGCCAGAAATGCGCCACTTTGTGTTTGCGGTAGTTGATGTAATGTTCAAAGGCCAGCAGGAACTCCTCCTGGCAGCGCTCAATTCGCTCCACGCTACTCAGGCCTGGCCGATCTGATGACAAAAAAGACAACGGGGAAGTTATCAGTTATCAGTTAGTGTGCTGCAGGAATTTAACCCTCTGAGGACAAAAGACACACCGGGGAATCCAAGCGATGTTTGACAACACTCCAAATTTGTCTAAAAATTTCATTTTAGACATTTATTTACTATTTTATTCATATATTACGCTACTTTTGTGAACCCAAGACTTTTGTTAATTCATTTCAAGCACCAAAACAATTGAGTGTAGGTTTGTTTTCACAAGAGATTTGAGAAATTTCAAAAAGCGAACATCAACTTTTCAGCTTTAGGGTCAAATGATGTCTTTACACATTGCTCTGGAACTAATTTGGGCCACACCTTACATAAAGCTGAGTTTGTTCTGAACAACTTAAAAGGTGAAGGTGAAGTAGAGAGTAGAGCATGTAAGAATAATGTCTACTGAGTAAAGGGAAACTAGGGTTTAATACAATTTGGGTTTTACTTTTCATAGACCTGTTATGATAACCAAAGTCATTTCTGAGATCTTCGCACACAGTGGATAAAAGTTGAATCCGAAGGTAAGTCTGTAAACTAATGATAAATGTCTACAACATACAATTTGGGTAACACCGAAGCCCTGAGAGGCAAGTGAGTCATTTTCTTTTTATGTCTGATATTAATAGTTTACTCTCCTGTGTTTATTGCTTAAGAAGTGGGTCAAAAAATGTTTTTGTCAGGTTCAATTTGCTAAGTTCTTTCATTTGTTTTTCAATCTGTCTAACAGCTGAGGAAAATAAGTTTTGCCACGACCATTGTGTATGTTGTTGTAATACTCATTTCGGTCACAAGAGGCTGAAGTGCACCATTACTCCATGTGCTAACGCCAATTAAAATACATTTATAGCCAAAAGAAAGACATGACAGTAATGTTACATAACTTCCCAACACACAATATACACTATGTTCCTTGGCCTGAACAATTATTGTGGTTAGTACACAAATATACCTGATAGAACGTATGACAGCTATAAGAAATAGGCCCACATTGTAATAAACCAAAATTACCATGAAAAGCTCAGATAATTGTATGTATTTTTGATTTTGTACGTTTACATTAGTGTATGTACTTTGGTTGTGGTTTTTATATAAGTGTTACAGTTTTCTACCACACTCTCACATGTACAGTATTTGGGTATTTGGGTATTTGGGGTTCAATGTAATTTGTTTTTATGTTCTGTGAAACAAATAAACTTTATTACCAGGATTCCTCACTCGATTTCATCCATTGGAATAAAATCAATGATTGCAATCACTGGATTCTCTCACAGCAGCAAAGTACATCCACATATATGCTTTTGTGTCAACTTCTATTCTAAACTTTGATGCACAAAGATTGCACTGAAACCATAAACCAAACTGCCTTTACAATTGTTGACCATCACGGCTGCTGCATTTATTTATTCAGTTCATCTTCAGCAGAATTGAAATTGCAATTCAAAAAAAATGTGTGAAATTTGTACTCAAGATACAGGATCAACTTTGTGTTTTTAATTAGCAATACACTATGTATGTATGATTCTACTCTATTTGCTATTATCCTGACATTAAATGGAATGTTGCATTTCACAGGCTTTTCTGTTATTAAAAGCAAATTGTTGCAATTGTTTTAACAATTTACAACAATTTTTATTGTTTTTTTTTCACACAAATGGCTAACTTTAAAAATGGAAATGATAGCTCAAAGTATTCCAATCCAAAAAATCTTGGTTTTATCCTTTCAGCCTTGGACATGGTATTGATTAAACAGTAGTGGCTACTGTTAGTGTGTCAGAGAGGTGACAGATGGGCAGGTTAACCCCATGTCATGTCTACATGTACAACACACAGCAGAACAGTATTGATCTTCAATGAGATGCAGAGCGTCACACAGAGAAATGGTACTGGAGCCCAAACCAAGCTTGGACAAAGCTCCTCAGAATGATTACGGCGATTAATTGATTGAACTGAAGTTTGGTATGGATTTCATGTCAAAAAAATACGCTTCACACAATCTGTGCAGAAGGGAACAAAGCATTACTTAGGAAAAACCAGCAAGACAAGGGACCTTTGTCATTCTTTTCTTTTTGTGTGTACAGTTTTTTATTGTATTGTAAAGTTCTATGGCAGGTTCTAAGCCAAGGACCCCTTAACTGAGAGAGATGGATCAGGGGCCCCCTTCTATATTTATTGTATAAAATTAAGTTGCATAATAAACATACATTTTATGTGCGTAGAATACTAAGATATTTAAATAATTGTTGGCATGATTTTATAAATCATGTTTTAATGTTAAACATACATGTGGCACAGTGAATCCTTAGGATTAATGTATCTGTGGGTGGCTACCTTATAGTGACTATACCTTACATACAGGCCAGTAAGACTATCATCAATGGTTTTCAGAGGTGGAAAGTAACGAAATACATTTACTCACGTTACTGTATTGAGTAGTTTTGTTGTGTATTTTGTATTTTTCAAGTAGTTTTTAAAATTGGTAATTTAAAATGTACTTGATTACGTTTTGAGTAAAGTATTGTATTTCACTACATTACAAATCCCATCTGTTACTGAGTAAAAAAAAAAAAACTTTGACTAACGAAAACCGAAAGGAAGAAAAGAAATTGCACCCGGAACCACTACAGTGTGAAATGATCAGCGTCTAGGCTGCCTACCAGGCGCCAAGTCTTTCTGTAGGAGATTGAGAACAAGATGGAGTCGGATCAGGCGAGCGATGACGGTTCAGAGACTGTTTCAGTAGAAATGCTAGCTGAAACATCAAATTCTGCTGCCCAAAACTATGAAAATCCTTGGCCACATTTGAAAGACTGTTTTTCATTTAAATTCAAGAGGGCCAATAGTATCATCATGCAATGCCAGATGTGCCTGCCAAAAGTGACTGAACTGGCAGCATTCAATAACTCCACATCTAATCTGCGGAAGCATGTTTTGGTAAGTATTTGTGCACTGGTACTTCAAACGGAGTTTTCATGACTAATTAGCAAAACAACATGTTTCGTGGCATTGCTAATTTTTGTCTAGCACTAGCAACCTGTAGGATAATGTATGTAGGACACTGGCTAAATTAATACATCTAATTAGGTCATACGGGCTACTTAGGTGTGTAGTGCTAGTCTGGGCTGTGAACATTAGTCTCAGTTGAACAAATAGGCTTAGGAAATAGGAAATTGTCACCGGTTTGAATGTAAACGAGCCTTTGAATTTACAGTCACATCAAATGATGAATATCAGCAATGTGAATGGTAAAGGGAGAGCTCAGTTTTTTTGGAGAGGATTGTAGCATGAAATGTCATGGGTGACATGTGTTATGCTGTTATTACATGTGTACACATTTGTATAGATGTTTATACATTTGTATAGATTTTTCTTTAATTAAAAACAAAATAGTTTTGGATTTATGACCCCTTGTCCTATTTTCACTACATGGGAGAGATCCCCCCCGCCCCGTTTTACAGTTTTTTTAATGTAACTATAATTAATAACTAAGTAACTTTTACTTAAAGTACATTTTAAATTAACTACTTATCACTTTTACTTGAGTATCTTTTCATCAAAGTATTGGTACTTTTACTTGAGTACAATATTTTAATAGTTTTTCCAAATCTGATGTTTTTTTTTTCACAGATAATAATAATTACAATAATTTGTTGGATTCATGTTAAGACATTTTCATTTTTGAAAAAAAACGTTTTAAAGTTGCAAAGAAACTCCCTTCATTCATTTTGCCTGATTAAGGTCTAGTACCGAAACGTTGCCTACTATTGAATTAAGTTAGACAGTGTGCAGGGGTTTCTTTTTAACTTTTGACCTACTTATCCCCCTCCGACGCACCTGTCTCACATTATAGATGTGCAAAGTATTTTTCTGTAATGACAAACTTTCAAAACATTTACAATAATTTGGTGGCCCCCCCTGCAGTAACTATGAGGACCCCCTAGGGGCCCCAGACCCGGACTCAAATGGTCAGCAGTAATGAAAAGAACACATTCATCCATTAAACTCTGCAATAGAAATGGTCCCCGAGTGCCTACACTGGAATTTTTGCTTATTGTGATGTCACTTCTTGGAGTATCTTTAAATGCTTCATATCTCTAAAATCAGTACAACAAAAATTGGACATGTTTTCATCACATTGTACTAAATAAACACACAAAACATATTGATCCAAAAGATGTAGAAATGTAGAAACATGAACTAAATGTTTCCTAACACTCTGAACGTATTTTAGTTTTATGAGATATGCTCATTTTTATGAGCAGAGTGTAAATGCGTCATCACAGGTGTACAACGTAATGACACGAGATACTGAAGCCTTAGCTTTCTGCTGCAAAAAGAATTAATGCTCTAGCTGTTACAGTTTTTATTATGGATTCATTTATACAGGATCACGTAAACAACCATCTCCCGCGGCCATTACGGGGAAATTCTCTGTCACCACTGCTAAGTTATCAGCCAGTTTTGGACCAGGCAACATAAGGTTATGACATTATCACCATCGAACAACGTAATGACGAGAAAGACAAAAGCCTTAGCTTTAGGCTGCAAAAGAATGAGCGGTCTAACTGTTATGGTTTTTATTATAGAGTATTTTTACAGTCTGGTATTAGTACCCTTACTTAGGTAAAGGATCTGAATACTTCTTCAATTAAATTTCAATTCAATTTTATTTATAGTATCAAATCATAACAGGAGTTATCTCGAGACACTTTACAGATAGAGTAGGTCTAGACCACACTTTATAGTTTACAAAGCCCCAACAATTCTAGTAATTCCCCCAAGAGCAAGCATTTAGTGCGACAGTGGGCAGGAAAAACACCCTTTTAGGAAGAAACCTCGGCAGACCCAGGCTCTCCACCACTGTCTGAGGGTTAATAGCCTAAAAGAAGACAGAACTGATCAGCTGATGTAGGCGTGCGTGGTGAGAGTCCGGACACCCGGTGCTTACCGGATGAAAGCAGGATGACGGCCTGTAGGAGAGCCACCTCAGAGTCATCCAGGTTAAAGGAGGACAGCGACACGCCCAGGTCAAAGATGGCGTCCGAGACCACGCCCAGGCCGCCGTTCTTCAGCTGCTCCCGCGTGACCGCCATCTCGCCGTTGAGCGTGAGCGTCTCACTCTCCGGGTCGTAGCGGACCGCGGCTCGCAGCGACATGATCTCCATGCAGCAGCCTTTCAACAGGATGATCTGGTCTTCACAAGGCAGCTGATCGGAGGGAGAAAGAGATGAGCGTTGTTAGTAGGGGTGCAACGGATCACAAAACTCACGGTTGGAATCAGATCAATTTGAGTCAAGGATCGGATCAATTTTCGAATCACCACAAAAAAAATTATTTTGATTATTTTTTTTAAAATGCTTGTCATAAAACACAGCACATTCAAGACTGGGAGCGGAGTTCGCTTTCCCGGGGAAAACATAAGATATTCACCCCAGAGTGTTCCTTGGGAGTGTTTTAATCCGAACCACGATCTTTTTCCTCAAGTTAACTGGTCGTTTTGGTGCCTAAACTTAACTGTCGTCACTTTTTGTTGCCTAAACTTAACCGTAATGTCCGCCGAAACGGCCGGCAGCCCGCGGTGCCCTGTACCCGGCTCAAAGCACCCTATTCTTGGGTAACTTAACTACCAACTGCCGCTGATATGATGGAGCTCTGTAGCCGGCTTCACCGCTTTTCTAGTTCTTCTGCTCCTCCAGTAGCTATGACCATCTCTATCAACTGATTTTAACATGCCCCGTTCCCGTGAACAGAAAATTGCGTTGCCTGTATCTTTTTACGGCAGCCTTCCATAGAGATGTATCAGCCTACTTTAAGTAAAAATGTATTTCACGCTATTATTATGGTTAAACTTTGCAATTAATCAGCGGTTCACATGCATTCCGAATTGTGAGTGTTGATGATCTGTACAGACCATGGATCAACTATGGTCCGTTACACCGCTAGTTGTTAGTAGAACAGACAATATACACATACAAATCTATACACATACACATACATACACATCACTGTAATAGTGGAAAAATAGAGGGGGCAGCTTTAAAAGGACAGTAAAAATGACAAATGAGGAAATAAAATGAAATTAACAGATGGTAGGATAAAAAGACGACATCACACAAAAGTAGGTCTATAAAAAAATGTGTTTTGAGAAGTGATTTAAAATAAGCTACTGATTCAGTGGATACCAGATTTGCTAGTAATGGTCATATCGTTGTACCTACCCTAAGAACTTGCTCATCAGCCTGTTCTGCCAATTTTCCCAGCCCTTGTCCCATGTTTCCATGACGACTATCCAAAATTCTGATACCATAGAACCAGAACTGGAATTGTTTTTTTTTTTTTAAAGTGGCAGACTGAGCCTATAGAAAATGTGTAATGTATTCAGATATACAATTTGTCTACATACAACTTTGTCAAATAAGCAGCTACATTTACCTCACAAAACATAGGCAGTTTTTTGGCAAAGTCCACCACTCGGGTTATGGCAGGGGTGATAATTTTTGTAAACTGACTGAAGGCTTCTATATCCACTTTGTTTCCTTCGGGTGTATTGACCATGGACGCTTGACCATTCTCCTCAGGCTGAAACGACAAAGAGAGGAGGTCAGCGTCAGAACCGTCTCTATGTTTGGGAGTAAAGTGGTTTACTTTTGATTTAGTTGGCCATATTTTGCCTGGATGAAAAGATGTAAATGGGAACGCATCACCACAGACATCACATATTTATAGAACAGTGACCACCCACTTTTTTAACAGCTCTGGTTCCAAAAGTGTTTTTCCCTGTTCAATATAATTAAAACAGTTTTAAGTCTGGAACCAAGCCAACCAGCTTCAAGACGAATCGTGACCATAAAACATTTGATTCGGCAGAAAAGAATATTTTGAAAACAGCAAAAAAGGCAAAAAAAACGATAGAAACGATCATAGACTTCAATGGTAGCAGCTCGCTCTAGCTGTTCGTGGGTGTCATAGTCATAGAAAAAATATGTAAGACAACCCACTCCCCAAAAGAGGTAAAAAAACAAAAAGTTCGGAGGGCTCAAAACGTCTACGGAAAACAAGTACTGTGTCCAGCTGTGCTACATCGGGTTAAAGAAACACAACAGGGGCGAGAAAAATAAAGATGTGATTTCTTGTGATTGCATGTCTTTTATGTAGCTTTAAACTTTGCAGCTTCTGGCTAAAGCAGCTAAAACAAGGTCTCCTCTAACAGATTTGTTGTTAAGATGTACATGATTCCAAAAAAAAAACATCCCGAAACACGTGTGATGTTTTGTGAAATTAAATTCTATGAGGGACACCCTAGTTATAATGTGTTGAAACAAAACCTATGCCCTTGGCGGGTGTGGTAAACATTTCCATGGTAACAAGTTCCACCAGAGACAGCACTGTTACGCTTAGGATTGTGGGTAGTGTAATATTTCTCCATAAGGTCGCGAAATTTTTTTTTCTTAAAACAAGGTTGATTTCATACCGACATGCGGCTTTTACAGGAGAAGAAACTTTCGTCACAATCTCGTAGCTCGTGGTCAGTCTACCTCGGATGGTCTAGACATTATGGCTGATAATCAGAATCCTTATAGAGAGCTGAAGTCACACCCTTCTACTTCCAGCCAATGGGACCTATCTTTCGAAAAAATATTAACTAGAGTCAATGGAGAGATAATATTTATTTTTTTTATCCCGTTTGAATTGAGCCATGGATTGATGTTCGTCAATTTTAGAAGAAAATTTTTCAACCGAAGAAAGTCTCATTAGTCATATGACAAACCTATGGCTAACTGAGACTTTCTTCAGTTGAAAAATTATCTTTTAAATTGACGAACATCATATTTGTAATCCATGGCTCAATTCAAACGGGATCAAAAAATAATTATTATCTCTCCATTGGCTCTCGTTCATATTTTTTCTGAATTAAGGTCCCATGAGGTCCACTGAAAGGGGCATGACTTTGGCTCTCTATGGAGTAAATTAATGGGATTTTTACTTCCGGAACCACACTGTTGAGCTCTATGGCACATGATTAAACGTGTTATGCATATCAATGTAAAGTACACACTGTGTCATGCACATGTTGAAAAGGCAGTACTTGAGTTTCAGTAAACATTTGTGTCCTTACCTTAGTTTCCTTCACCCCCGCTGCACTCTGGTCAGAAGTATAGAATAAATTACATGTTATTTCATTAAGAAGCATAGCTTCCTCGACCTGTTGGATAATCAACAGGAATGTGAAGTTTCAATGAGGAACCCGTGTCAAGCCAACTACAAAAGGAAACAAGTTAAAACTGAGGACAGATGAAAGAGTGTGCAGATAGAAAACAGATGAGGACAGAAATCCAAGATGGGTTTCTATGGTGACGTTCAGACTCAGGACTCCCGACATCAAACAGGTCCTCAGAAACACTTGACGACTCGGAAACAGAATAAAAATTTTAATCGCAATTACGATTTTGGCTCCAAACGATCATAAAAACAGATAAATTGGAGAAAAAAAACCTGATTATTTTCCCCATTACGTTTTGCAAGTAAACTCGTATTTTGTCTGTATTCTAAACAAACAAAAAAATTCAAACGAGAGGGAAATTTCACCGTCAAGGTGTTTTCACTGTTGATTTGTTTCACTGTTTCAATGTTTTTTTAAGTTTAATAACTGCAACATCTTTCCAAGGGTCAATGAGTAATCGTTTTAAATAATCGTAATTTAGAATTTTTTTTCATGATCGAGCAGCCCTACTCGGAATTTTATTTTAATTGATGGACGATGGATTACTTAAACAAAACTACCCTACCGTGATGGAATTGTACCATCAGTCAAAACCGAAAATCTAATCTAATCTAATTTTTTATATAAAACATTTCAAAGGGATTTTTTTGACATGTTTTTCTACGATGATACGACATCATTTTCAGTACAGTTAGGTAACATGCTGAAAGTGCAAAAATAGTGAAATAGATTGCGACACATTCGTATGAAGTGACGCGTGTAAAGTGACACAAATAAATACAAAATTGTATTTATATGTCTATGTATAGGATATGTGTAGTTGTGGAAGTAGGCTGTCAAAGCTGTTTTATTCACTTTAAACATCAGATGAAGTGACTCTTTTCTCTAATACAGATGATGCTACATCCCCCGCAATTTCCGCCTATGGGGGGGTCCGTGGTCTATTTTGAGTTGAGCGCTCCTTCACATAAAAACCTTTGGGAACCACTGCCACTGTCTGCTCAAAATTTCAGAATGATCTGCAAATTCCACAACAAACGAGATCCTTGTATAAATACTGTCCTCTCCTTAACACAAACCATAGTCATAGCATGTCATAGCAATGACACCGGTTAAAAAAAGAAAAACATTTCAATTTTATGCTTTAACGAGTGTTCCTTCTGATGGCATCATAGAAACCCAAAATGAAGTCAGTAAACAGTTGAGACGGACTTTCAATCTGAACAGAGCGATTAGACTTTACAGAAAAGAAAAAGGAAATTAGTCGGTGAGAAATCAAAAGCCACAAACAGAAAGAGAGAAACATGAAAGCACACAAAGAAAGCAAGTCATTAGTATTAGCGATATTAAGGGTCATTGCATTGTAAGACATAAGAAAAAGACAGAAATAAGATGTCCCATTATAAATTAGTGGTGCTGAGTTGAGGAACACACTTTTCTCCAGCGTCCAGCTAATTCTCCCCACTCTACAAGGAGATACAAAAACACACAGACATATTAACACAGGGAACAGTAGGACCGGGGTCGGGGGGAAGTGTCGGAGACAGGGGTGTGATGTGGAAGGGGGGTCTGTAACAAAGAATTATGTAATAGTCTGCCGCATTTTGTAATTAAAACCCTGAACGAAATGTGTAAAAAATGTCTCGACAATAAATTATTAGATAATGCAGTGGTTCTTACAAAATTACAAAAATGTAATAATATGGTGCAATATGTAATAACTACTGTATATCAATGACGATTCCTTTGGAGGATTGCTCTGGTGCCGCTGGAAGATCGGCCGGATGTCCCTCATTTTCGGCCGGATGTCTGTCACCTTCCTCTTTCTTTGTGTTGGCGTTCTAAACTCCGGTGAATTTCTGAGGACTATGGTTAACTGCTCCTCAGATCTCTGCAGGGTAAATCCAGACAGCTAGCTAGACTATCTGTCCAATCTGAGTTTTCTGTTGATGACTACAACTACTTTTGAACGTACAAACGTTCCACCAAAACAAATTCCTTCCCAAGGCTATTTAGCAGAGGCACCGTCATTACGTCCGGCGCTTAGCGCAACCCGAGACGATTGTGATTGGTTAACCGATAAACCAAAGCATGTTTTTCTCCCTTCCCGGAATTTGTCTCTAGCTTTGAAAGGCATTTGGAGAAAGAAAATCAAAAAGTAATAAATATAGTCTATGTCACCATGAAATATTGAAATTGCTCGTCTTATCTTAATTTACACGCATTATGTAATAATGAATCACAAAATGCGGAGAAATTCATTACATATGAAGGGTTTGTATTGTATTATGCTATTGGTGTTATTACATAATCAAGTAAAAATGTATTACATTTTGACGTTTTATTACATAATGCGTTGTTATCTTATCTTATATTGTCTATGAGGGGTGGGGGAGGGGAAGAGAGAGAGGGGGGGGGGGGGGGGTGGATTGGAAAAGGCAGGGTAATCAATACAAGGAAGGCCGTTGTGAGAAGGGAAGGAGGAAGGGAGGGAGGGAGGATGTCTCACCAGGAATTTCCGCTTCTGCTTCCAGTGGTTGCCCTGTGCGTTGGTGGCCATGTGGGCCTCCGTCACCATACGGATCAGCTCCCACTCCTCCTGGGTGGGCTCCTGTCGGTCCCACACCGTCTTCTGCAGCTCCTCCTTCCTACGGCGCTCCCGGTTCTCCTCGATTAGCTTCCGCTTGGCCAGCCTCTTGCTGTCGTCCAGCACCACTGGGGAGTGTGTGTGTGTGTGTTGAGGGGAGGGGAGGGGGGGGCAGAAATAGAAAAAGGAAGGCATTGAGAATGGAAGATAATGAGGAGGAGCGGGAGGGTGTAGAAGAAAATGAATTACCTGGAAAAAAAATGCTTTAGGCTAAATTTACATTGCTATGTTTTGGTTTAGAAATTAATATCTTTTGCTAATTTTACACCTCACTTTGTGTTTCAGAGACCGTAAACCGGAGACATTTGAAAACACTTCTCACACGCTTTGGTTTGGAATCTGCGGGGTTGTGTTGCAGTCTCAGCGGCCGCAAACGGAGACCTTTGGAAACACCGACACTGACGCCAACGTTTCTTCCCGCCAGATTGGGTCATGATGTTTTGTTTTTCGAACTATTTTCATCACTGATTCATCGGCCAATTATCAGCTCAATTGATCAGTAAATTTTTTTGTCTATAAAATGTCAGAAATTAGTGACAAATGTGCGGTTTCCCAGCGGCTTGTTTTATCAGTCCGAAGATATTCAGTTTACTATGATGCGTGACAATAAAAAAGCATCAAATTCTCAAGTCTGACAAGCTAGAGCCAGCGAATATTTGAATGAAATGATTAATCAATTATCAAAATAGCTGCCAATGAATTTTCTGTTGATCAACCAATTGATTGACTCATTTCAGCTGTTATTCACACAGTATGCACTGTGTAATTTATTTAGCCAAATCCTGGCTAAATATGTGATGTATGTATCACATACTCTGGCAGGTTGATCCATTCAGCCGTAATCCTGTACACATTGTCAGTACCCCGTTTTCTGTGAGACATGCTACTCATCTAATAATAACAATGCGTAAATGTGCACAGGAGCAGCAGCCGACAGCAGCTCTGTTCTGCTCTGTGCTCTGTTCACAGTCATCATTGTCTCATTAATTATACCTTATTTCACCAACAACCAATCCACTATTAATGAGAATGTTCATTTTTTTTACTTGATCCGTAGATAAACTGGTTGCTATGGACGCTGAGTAAATTAATTGAATGAATCATGTGTGTTAACATGGACATGAATATTGCGGTTATGAAGCTTATCCCGTTTTGATCATTTTCGGTTGATATTATATGATGTTTGCATGGCACACAGAGAAATCATGTTATTCATATCTCAGGCTCGCTGACAGCTGTCTGCTCTGAGCGCACCCCCCCTCTCTTACAAAACGCTTCAGTCAAATATTTTTATGATCTGGTCATTATGAAATGATAAAAAGTACGCTAGGAGCACACTCTCATACACATTAAATATTATAAGAACAGCTGATTTCTGGTGCAGTACACTGCTTCAGTGAGCGGGCGTTTTTTGTGCGTACTATGAAATAGAATCCTGCCGGCGCCACTGGATCTATTGAACACATTAACAAAATACAAACAAGCAGACACAACAGCCAATCTCAGCCTGTGAAACTTACAGTCGGTCGCCATGCCCACCGCAATGCACTTCTTGAAGCGGCATTCCTGGCACTGGTTTCTGGTCACTTTGTCGATGACACATTTCCCCTCGTACTTACAAGCGTAGGTTGGGTTGAGATTCTTCTGAATCGTCCGCCTGAAGAAACCCTTGAGAGCAGACAGGCACAATGCTCAGAAACGCCTTGAAAGGAAACGCCCTGAATTAGCTGCAAATGAGCAGGAGTCGCTTGTGGTACCTTGCAACCTTCACAGGTAATGCAGCGATAGTGATAGCCTGTGGCTTTGTCCCCGCACACTACACATAGCTCATCCTTGTCCAGGTAACTTGGAATGTACCCTGGAGGAAAGAGCAAATGGTTAATATCAGATTTCATTGGGGGAAGAAAAAAATCACTCATTGTACAATTTTTCACGACTGCTGTGGTTTTATTCACTGGGGTGTCTCACATGCTCACGTTTTCAACCAGATTTTAAAATGAACCCTCTGAGGTCCAAGGGCATTTACATATCTTTTTACTTTTGTTAACAATGCAACAATGGCGGAGGTCTGTGCAACCCAAGTGCCCCTTTAGTTCTAAATGTATTAGTTGTTTGACTTCTTTTCCTTTTCACATAGAAAAATGTGAAACCTGAAACAAGTGCCGATCAAAGAGAAGGCTAACAAGCCATTTTATATACTGTATCTACAGTATATTAACTGTTCCTTCGTGTCCATTTGTAACATGTAGGTGCCAACTGGTGACTGAATTATGTGGCTTTTGAAAAGTCACACATGGAGAACTAAAAGTAGGCTGACTCTTTTATGTCCAACAGTACCACACCTAATATTTGCAGTGCAATATCAGCAATGACTTCCACAGATAGCACCGTTGAGTTAACACTTGGCCCAATTTTGGGATTGGGCTTAATGAACTCGCTGCTTTGACCTGTGGCAGACTCCAGGACCAGAGGTTAGCAAACTGATCAATATCTTTTTTGGGGGTTTGTTAAGAATCCTGCATCAGCCTTCTGTTGCTTCCCCATCAATCAATAAGGAACCCCCGCCCGCCTCAGTCAAACACTCTGAGCATCAGATGCACGAGTCCTGCTCACAGACCGGCCACCGCATGGCGCCTTAAGTCTTGGATTTACGCTTATCAGACTTAATTCAGAAATTCTAGATATCATTGATTCATTGATCAAGGAAGAGTCATCACTAATTAACAAATATATATATTTGTAAAAAAAACTTATTCTTCATACACAATCCAGAGAGACAACCATAGGCGTAATTTACAGACGGGATGGGGGTAACAACCCCCCCAATAATCAAAACTGGCCAGTGCAACCCCCCTGAAAAAAACCTATCATACTGTATTTTCTTTACATAAATAAGGACCTTTGCACCACAAATTGATGCAGAAAAGGCACAAAGTGTACCTAAAATCACCAGAATGTAGGAAATTAAATGTTTCTGTGTTTAAAATTTTACCCAAAAGTGGAGATCTCAATGTTGAACCCAAAGTAACGCCCTTGGAGACAACTACAGAGACTACTACAACGGAAGCAATTTCATTAGTCAATTCAAAACAAAAAATGTACAAAAAAATACCCCCTGTGACAATCACAATCGGGACGTCATACCTTTCTGGTGCGCCCCCTGCATCCACTGCAGGTGTGAGAAGTCAGATTTGATCTCAGGGAAATATTCAGGCTGATGGTGGTAATGGCTGAGAGGGATCTCTATGCTGCTATACTCGCTCTTAAACACAGGCGGGCCACCAGCGTACGAGCAAGAGTAGTGCTGGCTGGGTGGCCAAGCCTGCTCCATGCAGGGCGGATGGTGCAGTGGCTGGGGTTCACAGTGTCCGTACCCGGGTCCGTACCCGGTTAGTCCCTTGCCCGCTGCGTACATGCAGTGTTCCCCACCGCCCTGCGCCGAGTAGCCTCCCAGCCCAGAGTGAGGCATCTCATACATGTCTGGTATGCAGTAGTTCATCATGGAGCGCCACAGCAGAGCACCATAAAAAAGTTCTGGGGTCACCTCCTAGAACTAGCCGTTCTTTTTAGCAGGTTCTAAAGTTGCAAAGAAAGTCCTGCACAGTGTCTAACTGTCAAAAAAGATATCAAGTTTAATAGTAGGCAATGTTTCAGTACTAGACCATCTTCAGGCAAAATGCTGAATTTAGCAGGTTCTAAAAAAAATAAAAAATAAAAATCAGGTCTAAGAAAGAGCATCAAGCCCTAAGAATAACCGTAAACGCACAAATGGTTTTATCCGGCGTGTCCACAGACCACAGCCTACACCTAGCAACTGCCCCAGCTGCCACCACACGGCTTATTAGGGAAGCAGAGATTTATGCCGACGGAGAGCTCTAATCTTACACTCCACAAATCCTCAATGTGTCACCGACAGCGGTGATGTCACAGATTAAGTTAGACCTTGGGTGTAGCACCTGCATCTAAAACCACAGAGTGGAAAAACAATTCTAAAGAAAGCGATGAAAAACGTCCAAGAAAACTTTGAATTAACTCTAAAAGCCTTTTGATAAGGGTTCTCATCTCATGTCAGAATGAGTAGTTGTCTTCACCCCGATACCTTCCCTAACCCTTTGGCCTTTAACCTTTGTGTATTAACCCCCGCCGTACTTATCCTCTGGGTATTTTAAACAATATCCGTAAACAAGCTCGCTTAGGTCATGGCCATATAATTATTCCTGCCAACTATTAGTGAAAGCTGTGACACTAAGATGATTTTAAGAAGGGTTTTGTGTTTTACACACAGAACCCTAACCCTTAGCTTTCTTTCACCATTAAGACCCCTACCACAAACCAATGGACAGAATGCAAATAAACACTGAGCACTTGACAGTATTTTAACGTGGAAATTACTGTGATTAAATAACATTCAGTTAAATAAATAATAACCAAAATAAAAATAAAAAACTAACTTCATTTAGGTTACTTGGCAAATCAAATCAGGGAATAAATGATAATTTTAATGATCTGTATTGTTTATGCATATAATAACATGTAAGTATATACATCTCAATGTATGTGCTACCACCATAACAACATGACATTTTATTTTTATTTAAAAAAATAAAATTAAAATAAAACCATGTAAATGTAAAAAAGGTGTTTAAAAGTATGTATGTTTTTATGTATACAGGATTTGTTATCTTGTTTTACAAAAATATGTAATATAACAGGAACTATTTCAAGTTTGATGAGGGGTGTGAAAAATAACAAGCTTCGGCTTCAGATTGAACATATTGTTTCTAACACTTTATCGATATTGTTTTTCCTTTTGGTGTGTTGCTACGTACTAATTGTGATTTTATATTTTATTTTAATTGTTATTTTTTTGTTTGAAATAAAAAATAAAGAAATAAAAACAATGCTTACAAAAACAAAAACTAGATATCAGATTCTGTTTTTACATCAATCAAAATGTGTACTTTTTGAACTCAAATCTTACAAAATATTAAGAATACAAAAAAGAAAATATATATTACATAAAAGACATTATATAAAATATTATATTATATACAATATTAAAAGTATTTTCTGTGAAAATTGTTTTATTTTCTAAGACGTAAACAATGTAAATGGTTTTTATTTGAAAAATCAATATAATTTCACCACAATGTAAGAGCCGCGAGCAGCACGCTGAGTGACACATAGCATGCTCTGTTTCAGATAATACACTCTTTATCCTCCACACAGGCTATACTCAGCCATATTGATTAGGCTTCCTGCTCAATAAGAAAGGGATAAGCCTTATGACGGGGAGGTGTATCTGTTGAGATTCATTCACTGCCATCAGACAGCTGATAGGAGTGGTGATATTCCTCGTATAACTGTACTTCAATGTTTACATTTCTTTCAGTTTGCACAAGCAGAACTTGCACTGTTTACATTTGCACCGTTTATTATTAATATTGTTGCTGTATTTTTCACATGCTGCCGTTTAAAATGTTTATTTTGTATATTTGTAGTATATATTGTAGATTTTACATAGTTTGGCATTCTGAGGACAGCGAAGGAAGAATTTCATTGTACAGGGAAACATGTTTCCTTACTGTGCATATGACAATAAAACTTTGAATCAACATTTTCTTACAAAGTACTTCCCCATAACAGGTTGTTCTATATATCCTTATAGAAATGCTATTACTAAAATGCACGCACGCACGCACGCACGGAATGAAAAAAGATGATTGTTGTACAGATTTTTAAACTCATTTATGTAGCCAGTTCATTGTGATTATTATAATTGTATTTATTCATATGATTGCTTTCCCTTTTTCATTTGTACAAGTACTTTGGTCTCTAAAATGCCATAAAAGTCCAAAACCGAAATATATTCAGTGTAGAAGAAAAACCAGAAAACATTTACTTCTAATAAGCTGGAACAAGTGATTTTTTCTCATGTTTTTTTTTTTATTATTATTATTTTTTGTGCATTTTTAGGCCTTTATTGACAGGACAGCTGAAGAAATGAAAGGGGAGCGAGAGGGGGCAAAGGACCGCAGGTCGGAGTCGAACTCAGGCCCGCTGCGTCGAGGAGTAAACCTCTATATATGGGCGCCTGCTCTAACTGAGCTATCCAGGCGCCCAGTCTTATGTTTTCCTAAAAGATTACTTGAACATTTAATGAATGATGAAAATAGTTGCTGATTCATTTGTTGTCTATGACTTTTACTGGCAAATACCAACATGATTCAATCATTCAGCTCATTTAACAGTTTACTTAAAATTGTTGAAATATATGTTTATTCAATTGATTATTATAAATTATTCAAAGAAATATAATATATAGTATGAAATGAGGCTATGAATGATATACTGCATTGACAAAAGTCTGTGAAACATTCAGAACATAGAAAAATGAAACTGCAGAGTTTGGTGTATGTTCTACTGACGTGGAGATTTCTGAAGTCTGAGGAAAACTCCTTATGAGAAAACTGACTTTTAAAAGTCCACACGTTACAAGACATGACAGGTGAAGAGGGTACAGCAACATAAAACTTCCCCAGCTGATTACTACATTAAGACAATTCTTTGTATTACGAGTTTTATGATTTTTTTAATGTTTAAATATGCAAATGAGGCATTATCCAATGAAAACTTTTGGCGAATTTAGGAGAAATCTACAGGCACAAATAGACAAAGTGAGGTGAAATAAACACCTAAATGTCTATTTTGGATTCCCCCCGCCCCCTCCCAATAGTCTGAAAGAAGACATGTTATGGAAGCAAAATAGCCCAAAAAACTCAAAATTGAAAAATTATATATGTGATCACTCTATATCAGTAGCAAGGAGAAAGCTCCAAACTGATTACAGAGGAACAAATAAATAATGATAACTAGATGGAATTCTGCCCTTTTCCTAAAACTATTAGAAGTATGTATTATTGCCCAACAGAACTCTCCTATGATCCTTATCAAGAAACCCAATGTTAAATCAATTCAATTCTGGCAAAAAATATAGATTGTTTTTTCTAAGCTTAATCAGTCAATAGTCATTAAAGTATTAGTGGTTCATTATAAAGTTGTATCTAAATGACTGCAGGTCTGTAAAGCTTCTTTTAGAGACATTTTGGGTCAGATTTGATCCGGCCGGCGCCTGAGATCTTCTTAAGATGACCAGACACCAGAACACAGAACATGTTGCTAGGTCATAGATGCGGGACACAAACATGAATGTGGAATGTGAACACATGGCGGAGTCTGAGTATAAAAGATGCCTGCAGTTATATCTTTAAACTCCCTGCTGCTTGTACTTATCTGAACTCTGAAGCAAACTGAATTGCAGCCAGTCTGAGCACTTTGCCAGAAAAGACGCGATCAATACTGTTGGTTTGCAGGATTATGAAGAAATACGTGTTATCAGGGTTCTCCAGAATATACAATTTTACAAAGACCTTGTTGAAACCAGAAGCTCCAAAGTTTAAATCTACATAAATATCTCTTTATTTTTTTCACTTCCTTTTGTGTTCTTTAACTCTCTGAGGTCTGAAAGGAATTTTCACATATCTTCTTAAATGTACTGTTTTAAGGTATTTGCATATAACTGATCCCCGTGTGTTTCATATCAAAATGTTCAGAACAAACTCAGCTTTCCGTATAATGACGCCCTGACTTTTTCTATAGCTGAAACGTTGATGTTCGCTTTTTTAAATTCCTCAAATCTCTTTTGAAAACAAACCTTAACTTATGATGCGTTGTATGAATTGTTTTGGTGCTTGAAATGAGTTTGCAGGTTAAAAATAGTAAATAAATGTCTGAAATTAAATTTTGTAAAACCGCTTTTTAGGTAGGAGTTTTGTCAAAACATAGTTTTAACCCCCCGATGTAGCAAAGTACATGTAGATGTTTTAACCCTTGAACAGTTATTTTTACCTCTATTGGGGAGTGGGTTCTTTCATCTACCTCTTCTAAATATTCATCCCCTGCATCCCCCCCAAAATCTACACCTCTGGCTGCACACGAAATTTCTTCTTTCTTTTTAATGACGGGACAAAGTTTGGGTAATGAGCTGCCAGAACTTTTTCTGTTATTTTACAGATTTATTTCTTAGACAGTAGTTTTGATGCTCACATTGATTTTACATTCATTCGGCTTAGGTGCTGTCCAAAATGGCTTGGGTGTTGCACCTAAACCTCATAATGGCAGGGAAAACCCTGGACTGTATATTTGAACAAAAATTGTCCATAGAATGTGATTCACAGTCGTATTTCTGTTTATTTATATTTCAAATTGCATTATGGGACATTACTCTATGCTCCGACAACTAATGTAGTGAGCTATTAACAATGCCCTCATCTTAAAATTATTTAACAGCACTTGGATTAGCAAGACAAAAGTGCCAAAAAAATAAAGGCTATGTTCATACTTGCCGTCTTTTATTAAGCTGCCAGTGTCTGTTTTACATTTTAATCCTACGGAGTAAACCGTGTTTTCAAAAAAGTCGTGCACAGCAAAAATTGGAGTGTTGAAATTTCAGGGTTAAACATTTCCGAGTTGATTTTCACTCCCAGAGTGTAATTTTAACACATTCTGATTTAAATGGTGTTTAGTGTTGGAGTTATTTGACAGAGTTGATCTGGTCAGTGTTAACCCAACTCCGCAGAGATGTAATTAAGCTCCGCCCATCCATTTCACTTTTTCGGTTGGAGACAGAGGAGACAAGTCTGCGCCATTTTCTACTTCCCATGCAGTACTACACGGTAAGTGCAATTAACTCAAACTTACTGAAACAATTGTCAATTGATGCTGAGAATTTCAGTATGAACAATGAACCATCTACAGAGAATATATGCCTTACAAAACCGTGTTTGTTGCCAGGTCTGAACAGCAAATTTGTCCTGGTGATTAGCTAGCTAGCAGTGTGGTAAGCTAGCTAACAGTTTGTTACTTAAACCATCTCCAACTTTATCAAGGATGATTTAACAAAGGAAAAACAAAGCGTTATGTTTTTTTACTGTATAAATCTATAAAATCTTGTTTGAGGCTGGAGCTAACTTTCTTTTTAACCGTCTCTCCCCCCCCCCTTCACTTTGAACATCAAAGGGGCCGCAAAAAACATGTCCCAACATGCAGACGTGTTTCATGTGTTTAGTTGTCTGTGTGACCAGTGTACCACTGTATTTGGTGACCCATCAGATTCTATGACCTGCAGGGTTGGAAAAAGTATTCAGATCATTTACTTAAGTAAAAGTATAAGTATTACCAGTTAATTGTACTGAAATTACTAAGTTAAAGCTAAAGTACAAAATTAGCAGAAAATTGGGCTGTGACTGATATATTAAACATTTATTAAACATTTAAGTGCATCATTAAATACTGATGAGTCAACGCATAAGCAGCATTTTAATATCTCAGTCACAGCCCGATTGTCTGAAAATTAGTACTTTTTCCAACACTGCAGGTCACAGAATCTGATGGGTCACCAAAAATGGTATAACACTGTCGACTTAGCTTTAATTGTTACCGTTTTTCCTTTAAATGTTTATTTACTTTGTCAAACTTCCTTGCATGTCTCAGTCAAAATGCTGGTCCAGGTGAAGTACAGCCAACAGCAGAAATATGTGAAGTTGGATGAGGATGAAGGACGGTTTGACTTTATGCAATTCCATGAAAAAGGTTAGCATGGCTTAGGAAAAAGGTTTTAAACCACACCCATGTTCTTTTAAAAGCTTATTGTGCAAGCTCCTTAATGTTGTCGATTCTGATTTCTTTACATGCCTTTATCAGACTCTTTTATACGGTAAATGGGGTTAAATTGCTGAACATTTTCAGTTCTGTAATGTGTGCTTCATAGAGTGTAAAGTATAATATACACCGAAACAGTCAATAAAAAAGCCAATCATCAATTTTTAAATTTGGACTTAAGAGGGAATGGGTTATGTGAGGGAAAATGCTCTAGGTCTATTTAAGGATTATACAGTGGTGGATGTATGTATTTAACGTGAGCGTGTTATTGGTTGTGAGGCAAGAAACAGTGACTGACTGTCTGTTTGACTGACTTCAAAGGCACATTCAGTTTGACCTTACTATCTTTTCCAGTCATCGAGAGATTTTGCCTGCCACCTGATGCAAAAGTTATATACAAGGATGCAACAGGGACAGAAGTTGATGCAGAAATATTCAGTGACCTCGTTGGACAAGGCAATGTGGTGCTGACAGTATTCTCAGATCAGGGTGAGATATCAAGGCAGGTATAATAAAGCACTCTACACCTTACATAATATAATTATTTGCATTTTTTCTATTCCTTTAGAATTCTCTGATTTCTCCTTGTCTTCTGCTTCTGAGACGTCTGACTCAAGCTTCAGCTCAAGTGCATCAACTATAATCCTAGATGATGTCCCTAGCAAGAGACAAAGAATTGAGGATACACGTGATGCTGTGTCTGCTAAACAGGTTTCTTAATGCTTTCACATTTTTTCTGAGTCTCTAAAAAAGCTGTTTATCACCATGTTTTGTATTCTAATGTTTTTGTTTTTTATTAGTTGATTGAAACTGTGCTAAGAGGCAAGTCTGGGGGTGAAGAAGTACTACAGGAGTACCAAACAACAGAAACCCTAACAGACGCTGCAAGAAGAAAAATGGTTAACATCCTGGTGGCTCACATGATTGACAATCATGGGTATGTTTGTTTCACATTGTTTTTATTTGTGCCAAATAACTGCATGGCCATTGCATAAATGTACTAATTTAATATCTCCTCTCAGGCACCACCCCACTAAAGCAATCAGAGAAGATTATGCACGTGGGATAGTGATGTTGTTCCCTTCCCTCAAGGATCCATACTCCAAGAAGGGCTATGTAATAGGCATTATTATTGTTAACTCTTTCATGTCATGTTGTGACACAAAACTGTGTGGACGACATTGATATTTGAATTCCGTGAGATTTCTCATGAGCCTTATATGAAAACGCATTTCTTTTATTTTTTTCATTTCAGGAACACTTCTATTATGCTGCAAGCAGCACAGGATACATTTCTTGGCGTCTGAAAACAGTCCAGAGGAACATTCGTCGAGGATCTGCACTGCCACCAAATAGCCCAATTGACTTTTCTCCAGGGGGCCCAAATTTCCAAAGGACTGTTAATGTTGAAAGGCAGCTTGATGGTGATGCTTGCCAAGAGGCCATGTCTTTGCTCAACCATACCACAGACAATTCCCTGATTTTCCAGAAGATGAGAGAGACCTTTCAGCACCGTCAGAAGCTTGTTAATGACCCAGGCAGAAGTGTTGATATCCTCTCCAGCTTCCCAAGATTCCTGGATACAAAAGGATTGGTAAGTTTGGGATGAGATGTTTAGAATGGCTTGAAAATTGAAAGTATTTCCTGAAGTAGTAGTAGTAGTAGTAGTTTCATATCTTCTTTCTTAAAGGTGGACCAAGACTTCACTCTATTTGATGACGACACATCCTCCAGGCTTCTTCAGAAATGGGATTTGTTCTTCAAGCCAAAGGTCATAAAAGAGGCTCACCTCAACACCAGAGCTGCGTCGCTTGGTGCAGTCAGCAGAATGTCCCCCAGGAAGTGATCTTGATGAGGCAACAAGTGAGTTGTTTTTATTTTTTTATTTTAATAAATTTGCTATAATTGCAGTTAAACTATAACTGCAATAATATTTCATTTGTTTATTCTGTGTATCTCTGAACATTGAGCAGATTTTTGGGATAAATGTGACTAATAGATGGATAACGGTTTAAAACATTCTCATAATGCCTTCCTGTTCTCATTCAAACTTGAAAAGTATTAGTAGTATTTGAAGAGTTTTCAGGTAATTCTTGTGACTCTTTGTCCTCAGCCTACGACCAAGAAATGGCTTCCCTGTTGTTGCTGTTACATCTCCTTCCACCACCTCCAGGGGGACTGAAGTCTCCAAAAATGAGTGCATGTGATGCAGTTGAGAGACTTGTTGTCTTTCATAAGGTAATTATATTATTAAGGTGATTATAATAATTTGTCACGTCACCTTCTTAGCCATATATGTAAACGAGGGTTGTTAAAAAGTGGATGGAATTGTAATTAAGTCTTCATTCCCATCTTGCACTAGCCAATGAAAAGATGTTTGAATAATCACTTCTATAATGTAGTTTTCTCTGTGGCTGTACATTATTCTTGTCTAATTTTCAGTTTTCTGATCTCAACCCTAGTCATGCTGCAGTTTGGAGGAGCATCTCCGCAACCAGCAGGGTCGGCAGCTGTACCTCCTCGCTGTTGGGTGTCAGCAGAGCAAGATTGACAGCTTCTACATCACAATGGATAAGCGCCTCATCCCATGCAAGGCAAACCGCTCCCTCGGGGCATGTGATGAACTTTTCAAAGCACATTTTGTGTTTAATTTGTCTTACGGTGTGGCACTTGTGAATTTTTACACATTCCTGCAGACAACAGTGTATAACATTGATGTGGGGAAAATGAAGGAGTCACCCAGAATTAAAGACTTGAGAGCGAGACTGCTAAACCAGCCAGTAGCACTCTCACCCTGTGAGTAAGAAGCTATAACAATGTTGACCTGTTTCATGTGTCAGAAATTTTATCCCAGCAGTCAAGAGTTGATTTCACATTTAAGAGTTGAACATGGTTACTATCCTGGACCCAAGTTCAAATTGTTTTGAGGCTGTAGGCATCAGTTCCTAACATATACAGGTTTTCGGAAGCACCTTAATAGTGTTCATAGTAATGTTCAGCAAATTGCTCAAACTTCAACTGTTGCATGTTCATCTATTGAGCCAGTTGCAACTTCATCTCAGGCACATGCTTTGGAGGACAAATTTAATCCACAAAATCAATGTAGCTCTTCCAGTGTTTCTTCTGAGAGCAATGATTCAGGACTTACTAAAGATCCAACTAAAGAAATGTGTGCATCCATCGTGGCCAAATTACAGGGGAGTGGGATTTCCAACAGTTTGGTATCCTCAATTGTTGGAGATTTGGAAGAACTAACAAGTGAGATTCGCTCACAAGCAAAGCATACAGCTATTTCTGCTTTACCTATAACTGACCCCAACATATCTGTGATAAATGAATCTTTTGAAGATTATGAAAACCCCTTCACAAATCTAAATACAGAATGGAAACGAAATAAATACTTCCACCAAAAATGGGGAGTTGTCGAGCCAGTAGAAATAACACTGGGAGTGAGATATGACAACAGGCGAAATCAGAAATCCGGTACTTATGATCAAGTACCTGTGAAGGATACTTTTATATATGTGCCGATTTTAGAAACATTGAAGTTCATGTGCAGGAATCCAGACATTTGTGTTTTGCTAAAGACAGAGTGTAGATCAGAGCCTGATACTTATACTGACTTTTTTGATGGAAGTTATTTTAAAACCCACCCTTTGTTTACAGCTAATAGACATGCATTACAAATCCAACTATACTATGATGATTTTGAAACAGCCAATCCCCTTGGCTCCAAACATCGAATTCACAAAATTGGCTGTCTTTATTTTGTTGTAAGAAACTTGCCCCCAAAATTTAATTCGGTTTTGATGAACATTCATTTGGTAACACTTTTTCACGCACAAGTATGGTTTTGATGTTATACTAGAACCGTTGATAAATGATTTGAAAAAACTAGAAAGTCAAGGGCTAAGTCTTCCATTTTCAGATGAGCAGGTATATGGTACAATCTGTCAGATCACTGGAGATAATCTAGGGATGCACACAATTCTTGGTTTTAATGAGTCATTCAGTAGCCGTCATTTCTGTCGCCTTTGTTTGATTGAGAAGAATGATTGTCAAACGGTATACAGTGAGGATGATCCTAAGGTGATCCTTCGTGGGAAAGATATGTTTGAAATGCATTGCCAGTCTCTCCAGGAAAACCCACAATTGAAGTCACTTTATGGTTTGAAAAAAAGATCTACACTTAATTCACTGAAGTATTTCCATGTTTGTAATAACTATTCATTTGATATCATGCATGATCTTCTTGAGGGTGTGGTTCAGTATGAGATCAAATTGCTTTTTGGATATCTCACACTACACTTTATGTCAGAACAGGACTTGCTTTCCAGGATTTATGGTTTTGATTATGGATTTTTAGAACGAAAAAATCGTCCTACAAAGATTATTTTGGAGAGTGCTGGCAATGGCATTGGTTTGAATTCTATTCAGACATTGTGTCTTGTGAAAAACATCCCACTATTGTTTGGTGACATTATTCCTGCAGGAAACAAAAATTTGTTGTTTGTTTGTTGTTGTTACTGTTGTTACTTCAAATAATGAACATAGTTTTTTCACCTTCTCTCACTCTAGGTATGACAATATATTTAAAGCAGCCATATTATGCTCATTTTCAGGTTCATAATTGTATTTTAAGGTTGTACCAGAATAGGTTTACATGGTTTCATTTTCAAAAAACACCATATTTTAGTTGTACTGCAGTGCTCTCTCTCACTGCTGCAGATCCTCTTTTCAGCTGGTCTCTGTTTTAGCTACAGACTGAGACCTCTTTTCTTCTTCTTCTTCTGTACTATCTTTGATTGCACTTGCACATGCTCAGTAGCTCAGATGTAGATCATGTCAGCTAGCTAGCTCAATAGACAGTAAAAGAAAGGCTGTTTCTACAACTTTGGTCAGTTACAAGGCAGGATTAGCTAGGAGACTTCTAAATGAGGGCGCACATGGAAGTAGTTCTTTTGTAGATTATGGTGAACTTGTGTGTGTTGTAGCAGTGCTTTGCTATTGAGAACGAGGTAGCATGCTAGCGTTAGCATGCTAGCGTTAGCATTAGCATGCTAACGCTACGAGCTAATGGTTGCGGTTAGCCTGCTCGTTTCGGCTTGTGACGTCACAAGCCGTGCCGATTTTGAACAGCTCACCCAGAGACTGAAGGCAGGACACATTCAGAAACCGTATCTCACTCTAAACAGCATGGATGGATTTTTTTCAAAGTTTGTATGTGTGTGGAAACACCAGAGACACAACATAACACCCCAAATCCCAGAAAAAGTGATTTTTTCATAATATGGGCACTTTAACCCTTTAAGCGCCAAAGTCGCAAAATTGCGACATGACGGCGTACTGAATCAAACAGCTGTTTTCTCTGAATAGAGTGTTATATGTCATTCATACTCCCCTCCACTAGTTGGCAGACATCCCGTACTTAGACCTTAGCTCAGAAATACGTCATGCTTCAATGCAAAATGTTCGAGAAAATCCCATCCAAACGTGACTTTTTTTTGTCAAAAGCGACTAGCGACTTTTCTGGTGTTATTGGAGACTTTTGTGGTGTTTGGAGACTCGTGAAAGCACGTATCACTCAGCAGTTATGTGCTCAACGAGGAGCGGGTGCTGCCGTGAGCCCCTCCCCCGTCCAAAAGCACTCAGAGGCGGTCAGTCTCTCAGTAGCCATCGTGCAGCGAGCAGAGAGGCACACAGCACTCCGCGTCCAGCTTGCATTGAATCACGTATGCAGCGCCGTTCATGCCCTGGCTTACAGAGCGGGGTGTATATGTAAATGTTTCTTCACTCTTACACAAAATAATTAGGGACACGACGCGGTACTGAATCAAACTGTTGTTTTCTCCGAGAAAAAGTTATACGAGGAGCGGGTGCTGCCGTGAGCCCCTCCCCCGTCCAAAAGCCCTCACAGGCGGTCAGTGTCTCAGTAGCCTCGCGTGTCACAGCCTGCCGTCAGAGCAGAGAGGAGACACACAGCACTCCACGTCCAGGCTGCACATGAACAGCTTTCTGTTTACATGTATATGCTACTATATGGCACAGTAGTCATAATTTTGAACTGTTGGTTTTACCATATACAGTTTTCCTGTCCATTTGTTAGGCTTTGTGGTTGGGTGTCTCAATATTGTTCATATTGTCTCTGTACTGTATAATAATAATGATAATAATGAAGAAGAGAAGAAAAAAGAAAAGAAAAAGTGTCCTCCATTAGCGTGGTGGTGGGTAAAAAAACAAACAAAAAAAACCTAAATAACGCCTACTGTTTACATGAGTTTTGTGGTGTAGTAATAGTTCTAGTTTAGTTGGCTTACAATTTACTTTTTCCCTGTTCATTTGATATGTGGACAACATAACAAATGGATGGAGGGTGGTAAATCTGATGAAATAAGCTAAACTCTCTTCTAAAATATCAGGTATTTCATGGAAATTACATAATCCAATATGGCCGCCGCCATATGCGTCATAATATGCAAATTAGATGGGAAAATTTACTCCCGAGATAGACGTTAGGTCATTCTCAATATTTGTCTCATTAACACTTTGTCTCTATCTCAAACCACTTTCAAGCCAGAGCCTTCTGAAATGTAGGTGTCAAAATCTAGTATTTTTAAAAATAATACCCGGCGCCTAAAGGGTTAAAGCATTTGATTGTTGACCACCACAAACTATTTAAGCACTTGTATCCACATACAAACTTGATACCTAAGCATCATTTTATGATCCATTACCCATCTTCTATAAGGAAAATTGGCCCCTTATTATATACATGGTGTATGAGGTTTGAGGCCAAACACAAGCTGTTTAAAGATTGTTTTAAAAATTTCAAAAACATAACCAAATCGCTTGCTAAGAAGCATCAGATGGCCATTGCTTATCACTGGGAAACCTTCACCCTCAAACAAAATGAGTATGGGCCAATTAAATCTTTTCTCTTCAGAGATGAGAATGTCGTCAACTGTATTTTTTGTGTATCTCCAGTTTGTGTCCACTAATAGTGCTGTTTTTGCCACTGGCAGGCTCAGATTCTTATTCTAAAAGTCTGACTACCTTAAAGCTATAGTGCGTAATATCTGTCGCCCCCATGATGAATTCTAAGTAATGACAACAACACTGTCGGCGCATCCACATGATACAAGCCTTCTGTGATCGAGCACTGCCCCCACTCCTCCCTCACGCAGTTGCTAGTAGCCAAGGAGGACACAGAGGATTAAAAAAACATGATGACTCTTCAGAAGAGTTAATTATCTTCACTCAAGTTTCTGCGTGCGAAAGTCACCAGACAACACAATCTTCTGAACATTGTCATACTGAGAAATCCAGACAGAGTTGTGTGGAGCTGATTTTTATCATCAATTAGCTTTGTAAAAAACTCATTTGGCAATGGCTTGAATGTAATGGACGTTCATATAAGTTACGCACTAAAGGTTTAAGGTTTATGGCATTATGGATAGGCCTTGTTGTTAAAGAGAAAATGTATTTTGTTTAACCAGAAACAGCTCCGAAATCACCATCGCCAAACTTACCAGACTCCAGTTAAATAAAGAATACTTTTAGCGCGTAGAAGCCATGCTGTTTTTATTTTCTGCCGACTGCAGCAATCTTGCTTAATACTGGACCAATTTCAATAATTGCTGTTCCCATCAGTCACTTAGACACAAAAACATGTGCAAAGTTTCCCTTTAAGTGGAAATGACAGTCTTTACATTGTTATTTACTGAAAATTGTACAGCTCACCCCTGCAACAGGCCACTATAAACCAAAGCATTTGAATACTTGTACTAAATTGTACATGATCTTAGAATGATTACACAGCTTTGTTGAATACTCCATTCTGATTGGCCAATCAGGGCATTCTGCATCTATTCTAGTCTGTTATTTTCTTAAAAGCAGACTGTGGCTATGAACGCAGTTCAGGGTGATTAAACCAAACGTGGCATGTATAGAAATGATTTGGACTGACAAAACAGATTTTAAAAGGTCTATCACTGATGCATTTTAATGACAAGTACTGTATGTAAAAGTGCATTTTTGTCAGTGTCCTGCAGCCCCCTGTCGGGATTTCAACTCTACATTTTACCTTATTTGTTATCCTTTCTATTTCTTTTTCTAATTGTCTCTTATTCTAATTATTATTTGCGCACTGTTCTTTTAGGAAGTGCCTCAAGAGTGCCTCCACTGTACACATTGAATGGGCAAATAATAAATAAAAACGTAATTACTATAATGAGCCACGTAGAGCAGATCATATTTGTTTTACATTTCATTGCATCAGTGTCTAACTGTGTTAAACGTATAGAGGCTTAACTGGTAGACCTTGCCATTACACCGGTCTCTAATGAAGCGCTAATCAAGTGTGAGAGCTCTGAATAGGTCCAAATAAAAATTGCATATTCACATACTGTATGTATCCAGATTTTTTTTTGCGACGATTTCTAAAATCGATTCTTTTCCCTAGAATCAATATGTTTTTCTTAAAAATAATGCTCATCACATGTCAGTCAGTCAGTCAGACATTTATTTCATTTGTAAAAAACATAACATGGATTTTCTGCATCTTCTGCTTTCGCTCTGTTTTGCAAGAAACGGATATGATGTAGTCACCGGCAGTGGTACCATATAAACAGAAAATATTTAGGTGAATCATAAAAATAATAATAATATCAATTCTAGGAAAAAGAATTGATTTTAAAAATCAAATTAGTTTTTTTACATAGGAGAAGATGTGTGACTTTAGTTTAAATTATAACAGAGCAATCAGGCCCATGTCAGCCTTTTCTCTGCACGCTCCACAGAACACAAACGCATCGCTGTCATTCACATCATCTCGGGCTCCACAGCTAATGAGATTAAAAAGCCAATGCTCCACAGTCCGACTTCAGTCACTTCAACCTGAGACGGATGACATGTTTAACTCGCTTTAAAGTGTAATATTATATCTGGACACATAATCACTTTGTCAGGCTTTTAGTCTCAGGGTTCCCACCTCCATTATGGGATTATCAGCCATGCAGAAAATATAGACTTTTAAATGCTGTGTAAATGTTTTATTATTCATTTATCCCATAGCAGAAGATAATATCATCAGGTCATGGTTACAATGCGCAACATTTCTTAAAGGCAAAATATGTGTCAAAACATTCTGAATGAAGTATTGTGGTGTTGCAGAGACAAATCCTATGCTACAGACTAAAATAAATAATCTTTGTTTGGTACAGATCCTCGTAAAAATCACACTGTAATCATTTCAATTTTTAAAATTTTGATATTTTTCAATGGAAATGAGAATACTGATACAAAAAGAATCATTCCCTCCAATATCGTGGATCACATTGCAATCACAGTATCAGTCAAAATAACTGCAATTAGATAGATTTCTTCATATTGTGCAGCCCTACACTGTTAGAAAAGCACATAGAAATACGGGCTAATATACTGTGTTAATATGAAGGAATTTTCTGTAATGATTTTTTACAGGTGTTTTTTCCATATTTTGTTTTTGGATTAATAGAAATGTCCGTTTGAAGGTACAGAGGAATTTTTCTGTTTTTGGATTAACAGAAATGTCTGTAAAGTTAACAATAAAAGGTACTGGTTATTTTCTGCCAGGACATTATCCGTTTTTCCACGGATTCTTTTCTTACAGTGTACACCCCGCCCAAAATCTACACCTATGTCTTTAAACATACGTGATTGGACAAACAGGACGACCATGCCAAAACCAATGATCAATGTTTCATTTCTATAATCTGTCTGAAAGAGCAGTCAGAAAGGCTTATCATGGGATTACATGTGATAAGTGAGTGGGATCAACACACGCAGCAGCAGCTGGCCCTAAATCTGCCTGATACCAGTTTAACTTCTGGATGAGGTGATGTCCTGACCATGGACTAATCTCGTTTGGAGTTTCGACTCTCGGCAAACTGTTACAGTAAGCGCTCATCAGACAGCATTTAACGCCTGTCGATACTATACAATCTGTTGTCTGAGCGGACAGTGTTAACGCTGTGACTTTTTTGACATACTATACTATATTTTGACTTTTTTCAACATACTATACTATGATTTTTTTATAACTTATTTTTATTAAAACTTTTTAATTTAAATAAGTGTCGAATTTCTTTCAAAATCTTTTTCATTTAACTAAACATCTACAGTTGTGTAGAGAAGCATGTGCAGTTAAAAAATATTACATTAAAATGATTTTTCATAAAAATGTGACAGATGCACTCCGGCAAAATTGACTTGATGAATGTTGTATATAATACATGGAAATATAATTACACATATGCATGCATTCAGTACCTATAAAAAGATTTCTTTGTGCATTTATGTATTGAACAAGGAATTAGAAAAAAAAAATTGAACTATTGCAATAATCTGAAGGATGGATTTTACACTTTCATTTTTCCCTTTGATATAATGCTAATAAAAGCAACTTGATGACAGCTTGATGACAGCTGATGTCATCAAGTTGCTTTTAATGTGCAGATGCAACACATCTGCACATTAAACAGCTCAAGTGGAGCTTGATTCAAAATTACTTTTTCTTTTTCAACTACTTTTCATTCATACGTATGACAGTAAAGACAAAAGCCTCAAGATGAATATAAGACAATATTTTTCAGAAGCCCCACAAATGCCTCACTTTTAGTACATAAAAACAATCACATTTTAGTCTTTTCAAAGTAGCCCAATATACATTTTAAACTAGTGAAATAGTTCTCCACTTACCCTGCTTGTCTTTTTTATCAGTTGCATCTTTTCCCCTTTAAACCTTGCTCTAATATGTTGGAATATGTCCACGAGAATATTTCACACTTTCTGTGTGAAGTTATGCTGAATAAGTAGAAATACTCCATGGGATACTAATGGCTTGTCTCCGGCAGCTGACTCCAGGTATTCCTGACAATCGGTTGAGCTAAACAACTAACCCTAACCCTAACACAATAAAAGGCTGTTGCTTAATAATAATAATAATAATAATAATGATAATAATATTAATAATAATGGTCTCTGTTGCCTTGCAAACAGGGAGAGTTTCTCTGTGGACGGCAGCTCAGCACAGTGGCCCTGCAGCGGGCTATGGCCCAGATATATTCCCTCCCTGATTGATTACTTTAGGCCTAGGGGGTTCAAAGCCGGTCATGAACAATTTCTGGATGTGAGGAATCTCTTTTTGCCCTCAGTTGACCCGCTGCCCTGCGCCAGATGTCCCCGGCTGCTCGCCGTTACCTGCGGAGGACACATTAGTTGTTGACCCTTTTACCCACTAAGCTCGGGGAAGCAACAGAAGGCTTTCCCATCGCCGGAGGTTAAAGTTTGAGAGGATTATCCCAGCACTTTGGAATGAAGTGCAGGAATCTATTCTTAAATACTGCTCTTCTTTTTTTACCTTCATTCATTTGAAATGCTTCTCATGCAAAGCTCCAGAAGTGATGGATTACTCTTTATCTCGGTAGATCTACACACATTCACTGAGTGCTTGCAAGAGAATCCAGTCTCACTTATTACTACGAGTCGCCGTGTTCACAGTACACGAGCAGTCATTTGCCATTAGCCTGATTCTGTAACTAAGTGGGTATTAGAGTACAAATGCTGGGTAATTAAACTGTGCACATTCACCTGCCTCAGCAACACATTCACATTCCCGTGTCAAAAAGCGATGCTTGGCCAGGTGCCTTTAGCGTTTGTTACTGATGCAAAAAGTCTCCTTTAGCGTCATATTTAGAAGCTCTGGGTCGGGACTCTTTGTGTCACTATGTGAAGCTCTCAGGACTCGCGTCTAGCCCTTTGGCGTCATTTGAGACGCGTTTGGTCGGGACTCTTGGCGTCACTTTTTGACGCTCTGGATTGGGATGTACGTTTAACTGACATGCGGCACAAGAACAGAATAGTTAGGTTTAGGAAAAGATCGTGGGTGGGGTTACAAAATATACATTTCATTGACACGCGGGACAAGAACGGAACATGGACCCTGGTCTCCTGGGTGAAAGTCCTGTGTTGTTTGACCCATCCACCACTCCAACCAACCTCCTTGCGTGGATTTTAGGTCTTTCATATGACTCACTACCGTTTTCGCTCTTCATACCACGTTATCTTACTGCAACGCAGTCAAGCTGCTGCTCTGCCCGGTGCGTTCAATACAGACGCTGAAGGGTGATTTTTGCGTCGGTATCTGACGCTGAGAGCCACTGACCACGCGTCTGTATTTAAGTTGGGGGTGAGAACTGTTTGACCTCAGCAAGTCAACCAGTGGTGCCAACTACCCAGTGTCAGAGGGGTATGCAGCAACAATTTTGGCAGTGAGTGAGTGGCTTTCCATCTCTGTCTGCACTATTTTTCCCCAAAAAAGGACACAGTGAATAGGTTGGTCAACAGAACTTCAAACCATACTCGACATTTAGTTTTGTGTGGTCTAACTAATAGAACTCCTACCTGATGTCATCACTGGTCTCATCTCTACGTGATGTCATCACTGGTCTCATCTCTACGTGATGCCATCACTGGTCTCATCTCTACCTGATGTCATCACTGGTCTCATCTCTACCTGATGTCATCACTGGTCTCATCTCTACCTGATGTCATCACTGGTCTCATCTCTACGTGATGCCATCGCCGACCTCTTGTCTGTCTCATTCACTCCTTGCCTGTGTTCTTCTCCACTAAGACATATTGTCAAACAAACATTATGTAATACATTTTTCATTAGTTTTTCCATATTAATAATATTAAGAAATGAATCTGTTGGTATCAAGTGGCTCCCCCTACACTTCCACCTAATGTTAGACCTACGTGTTGCCTTCCCCTGTCTTTCCTGATCCACCATCCTCACACCTGAATGAAATGAACTCAATGTTAAATATGGCAGCCTAAATTCAATTCTTATCAGCCTAGTGATGGCACCAGATAAGACAACTATTATGCAGTAAGGTTGTGCTGCTGTTGAAATTACATTCACATTTTGTATTTTAAATATTATATATATATATATATATATATTTTTTTTTTTCCCATATTTATTTGTTTTTCTTCTTGTCATGTATTGTGCATGCTACCTTATATTTACCAGTTGTTATTTGACCTTAATAAAACTGAGATATGTCATGCATAGGATTGGTACCATAGGGTTTACCCAAAATCTAAATGTCGCTATCAGCAACATTGGTTTGCATTAAGTTAGCAAACACTAGCCTGTTAACATGGATATTTGCAAGCCTCCAAGTTTGGTAGCAAATCTATGCATGATTCCATGGTAAACCAGAGTTATTGCATTAGTTATATTTTCCAGATTCTTGTCATTTATTGTACATGCTACCTTATATTGACCAGTTTTCAGCTCAGCAACCTCGTTTTTGCAGATTCTAAGCTAGCTGTAAACCCCCATTTGGCTGCTACATTCCCAGTGTTAGCAAATGCTAGCTAGTCTGTTAACATGAATATTTGCAAGCCTCCAAGCACAGATGTCACACTCTAAATCCTACCTGTTGCCTCTCACCATCCACTTATTTAACTGCTGTCACATCCCTTAACATGTCATCTCCTTTTCCCTCTTTCTTTTTCTATTTTTCGCCCCAACAGCTGTTTTGCTTTGTTCTTTTACTTCACTACTCGTACCTGCTTGCTCTGCGCTCACGGCGCCCGGCCGATATTTCCTGCCACTATCCTCGGGCCGGGCTGGGCCCTTGAACAAGCATTTGTGTTTTTTAATCATTACTTTATTAGCCTAATTTGGTGGGGAGAAAGCTATGGCTCTCCAGTTTCTCCCGTAGTTCTGGGTGTATGTCCTGCACTGACTTGAGTGTGAGGTAAACTGTGTCTTCGATAATTGCGCAACCAGGCCAGATTGTTTCAGATATCTCACGAGTCCTTTAGCAGCAGATATGGTCTCGCCTATACCTGACGGATTGTTGGCCAGTGTGTCAGCATGCAGACCATGGCGAAGGACAGTATTAATTAGGTGATCGAGACAAGAAAGTCTCCTATATGGTTCCAGGGCTTTGATTATCTTGCTGCCTTGATCTGTTACCAACACTATTCGGCTGAGGGAGCTAGGGTTGAGTTGTTGTTTTTTTACGTTTCTTCATTGGGATCCATTTGCGATCCATTCCATTCTGAATAAACAAAAAACGCAGTTTACATGCTTCATCCTTGTTGCATTATTTCATTAAGATAATTCTAAACATTTTTCTGTAGTTCAAACAACTCTGAATTGTAGTTGAGAATGTCAGTTGTAACTGCCCACATATTAAAAAATTGTCGGGTTTAAAATCGGGCTCGGGCTCATAATTCCAGGTAATGTGTCGGGCCGGACCGGGCTCTGACACAACGTGCACAGGCTCGGGTAGGGTCAGGCTTGACTTTTTGGGCCCAATCTAAGTTTTACTCTGTACTACATTTAACAGAATATTTGGCGAACGATGATACATAGCGTGATGACATTCAAACCCCAGATGCTGCTGTTCGGACGCATCACACAATTCAGAGGCATATCACGTATTTAAAGATTGTAAAAAATGATTATTTTGCAATTCATGGCACGTTTTTTATTATTATTTTTTTATGCGTTCTGCAGAGAAGGGAGACTGGCGTTGGTCACGGTTTGGAATGAAAGGGAGAAAACAGGACAGAGTAACACGGCGGATATCGCTCATATACATTTTTCTTTTTCTTGACGACGTAGTTAAGGCGGCAGGCGTGTGTTGCTTAGGCGGCCGCCTTAGCTGCAAAGTGCTGCGGGAAACCCGGACACGCATCAGGCCTGGTGAACATTTAAGTATTTACGTATCAAAAATGGCTCGCTGGCGCGAAAACATGGTACACATATGTATCATGTAAAGACATAAAAAAAAGCTCAATGGAGCAATGTCCTAAACCCAACAGGAAGTCGGCCATTTTTAATTGATTGTACGAAATTAGTGCGATTTTGGCCATTTCCACATGGCGTACTTTAACGAACTCCTCCTAGAGATTTCATCCGATCGCTTCAAATTTGGTCTGTACAATCTTAAGACCTTAAAGATGAAAAGTTATTAAAAGCTTGAGTTTTCGTCCAACGGTGTGGGCGTGGCAGCCATTTTGAGCATTTATCAATGAACGAAGAAGTTGTTGTAACTTGAGTGTACATTGTCCAATTTGGTTGAAATTTCTCACGATTGACAAGGATCCAGGCCTGAGGACATCTTTAGGCAAAAATTTACTTTTGGTTATAGCGCCTCCTGCTGGCAACAGGAAATCAGCCTTATATGACAAACATCATAATTTACATGAAACTTATAATGTGTGGTCCACATGTGATACTGAGCCACCTATACTTTAACCATGACCATGTACTCAGGCCACGCCCCCTTTTATAACTTTTGAACGGTTCAGCAGAGAGTTCTTTTTTGATTGGTGATGGTGTGGCCGGCCCCCTATGCTTCAGCCACGCCCCCTTTCATAACTAATGACCTGTTTGATGTTGAGTATTGCGTGAGGTATCACTGAACTCAGTAGAGAGTTCCCTTTTCATTGGTGACGGTTTGCCCTGCTATACTTGGTACATTTAAAATACATAATTTCCAACGCCGCACACTCCACAAATGTGCGCAAATGCGCGGCCACATGGAGCGGCGTCCGCCAGTAACCCCAACGCGTGCAGAGGAGCGAGGGCCCGTCCAACGCAATTTTATTATTATTTTTTTTTTATGTTTTGTATCAAAATATTGGGTTCGCAAACTGCAGCTGTTGTCACAAACAATTCATCCGAGCTGAGCTTATAAAGAAGGCACTGCTGAGATGGATGACAAGGTTTCTCCTGAGACACACAGAATTTAATTCCACATTGTAAGCAATTGCTGTTAATTTACAGCCACTTTTCAACACTAATTTACTGTATTTATGTAATACAGATTTGTACTGTAGTTAGCAATGCATTGTGGGGTGGTCCATCTGAAGAGAGAGCACAAATACCCATAACAGTATGCTAATGTTTTAAATTGCAGTACACTACAGTATTTGTGGGAAAATGGCCATTTTTTTCAGAGGTGGACTCATTTCGTAACATATCAGAGGACGCACTTTGGAGGACATGCCATCTGCAGCATTCGTGTGTGCATCTACAAATTAGACGGTAACATTAATCTTATTTTTCTCCTCAGTAACGTCACTTCATTCATATTCATAGTTTGCATGACCAAATATAATGTTTGAAATCAAACTGATGTTTAGCAAGCTGTCTAGAAAAGTTGAATTGACATGAATGTGTGATGTCACTTATCAATGATAAGTTATCATTGAGGCTGAGATTTGAAGGTTAGCTTGGACAGTTGGCCTATGTTTTTGCGTGACTTGTCAACGGTGTTTTATCAAATGCTAACCGTTTCGGGTCATCTCTAAATTTTGGATTGGTAGTGGGTAGCTAGCTAGCCAGATAACGTTAGCTGATAGCCTTGCGCCCCTTGTTAATAGCTGCAAATGCCGATTGACGGTTGAATTGTGATGGGCTAATTTCAATCAGAAAGGTGGTTAACTTGGAAACTAACTAACGTTAACTGAGAAAAGAGTGACTAGGGTTAGTGGGCTAATTTTGAATGTTGATGAAAGGGAATTGATAATCTGTAGTAAAGGTCTGGTAACGTTAATTGCATAACGCTAGGCAACTTTGTTTTTCCCGCATTGGCAGCAAAAATGTTCCCCTGTCAAGTCTGTGGTCATAACTGTGCCACGATATTGGCTTATGTAAGGCACACGAGAATTAACAAAAATACACCTAATTTAACTTTTAAATGTGTTTGCCAGATTGCGGTTGGATTTTTCAAAACTTTTCAACTTTTAAGTGTCACACTTATAGACATAAAGACAAATATGTGGTTAAGGAAACTATGAGGAAACGATGCCTACTTATTTTACTTTGAGGATACACAAACTATCTTACTATGTCTTTATTTGTTCCCTATAGGTGTCTGCTACCGCGGCTGATATTGAGACAACCCTCAATCTACCTGCAAATCCTCGCCTGATACTGCCTGGTATGCATTTTATTGATAGACCTTATATATCAGGTCAACCATTGTTCTTTAGTTTACAGATGTTACGCAAGTAAGATGCATTCTGATGTTGCTATTACTTGAAGTTTCAGGTGGAACAAGGCAAGTCATGACTGAACGCTGGATGATCACCCTTGATGGCCGTGTCATATCTGAGGGCATCACACCAACCTTTTTGACAGGACTTGCTGCTGTGTTTGCGATGTACTATATCTTCGACCTTCAGTATCAAGAAGAGGCGGCCTGCACTCTGGAATTCATTCAGAGGTAAGACTCCATTTTCCTTGATGTTATTATAGATTTTTATTTTTTGGACAATTGCAATTCTTGACACCTGATAACCACAAATCATTACTTTTCAAACTTAAAGATATATTTTGGATTTTCTAACATAAAGATGGTATTAGTTACTTACTGGTATTGACACAGACAAAAACTCAGGCACGCAGTCCTTTAATCAGAAATCTTCCTGCCAGCTGTTCATTTATTAAAACAATTAGTAGCAGAACATGGGGTCAGGTAACAAAAACATTTCAATAGGGATGCACGATATTGGATTTTGGCTGATATTCGATATGCCGATATTTTCGAACTAATTTTGGCCGATGCCTATACTAACGTATATACACATTTTCCTCCTGATATATGTACACTTTAATTTTACTGAAGAGAAATCCAAGTATCTCTCCTGTACTACCTTTACCTTATTACACTCATGTGTTGTAGATAAGGCAATACACAAGACAAACAACATTTGATTCTACCATAAATGTATCATTTTACAAATGTAGACAGACATTCACCCCTGAAAAATAGTTCAATTATTTCACTTGGAGGAGCATAAATGATATGCCAGTGCCACATTTTATTTTTAAGTTCAGACTTCAAACTTCAGTCCTTAGGAATAAAATAAATATAAATACATTTTCAAATAAAAAATGTACATCATCTCTTACTTGAACAGGTATGCCAAATGCCTTACATCAGAGGCAACGCTAAACAGCCGTTGACTGTCAACACGTAGCACGACATGCACTCATTCTCTTTCTATTTTCCATTTCACAAAAATATTATCAAATGCAGATGCAACTGCAGCTGACGTGTGAGAACCGGAGCATTCCTGTGAGTGTAGGTCGAACAGCTTTTTTAAGGGTGAAGTCTTTGTCTATCCACTGGGCAGTGAGGCTCAACATGCTAACAGGACTCACGCTTGATGTCCAAATGTCTATGGTAGTGCCGGCGAGGAGCTTTTCAATGTGACTGGCGACAACACTCTGGAGTTCAGGTAAGGCCACATCAGAAAAGTAGCACTGGTGTTATGTGCCTTCTGGTTTTTCCACCTACTGGTTTCCGAGCCTGTCCAGATGCCATCAACCAAGATCAACCTACTCACGTCAACAGATTCGCTACATATTCATAAACATTTTACTGGCCTTTGCATGTCACAACTCAAATAACAACTACGCCCTACTTTACTATAACATTGTACAGCGGGAAAAATGTGTTTTAAAAGTAATTAGGATGATCCTTGTTGCGCTGGATTCGAACCTTCCTCAGCAAAAATAAAAACATACAAGTCCACTTCACTGTCCACTACACTATCACGCTAATCACATCAGTCTCCTGGACATGACTTTGTTTTTTCTTTTTTCTCAGTAGGCCATGAATCACTGTTTATCTGAGTAGTCCGAAACAACAGGTTACCTTGATTTAGGCTTAAAAACATAACTCTATTATGCACTTCAACCTTCTGCTACACGTCTGCGCTATCGTGTACAAGGATTTGTCATAAATTATAGCAGGCAGCACACAGATTCTGAAACAATGGGTCTAAAACAACTGGTTACCCTGGGCTGGAAACGCGTGATCTCTGAGGCTCTCAAACAGCTAGGCTACAATAACAAGTAACATATTTACGACGGAAGACAAGTGGAGAAAAATATTTAACCAATATAAAGATTTGAAACCCCTGCTTTTCTTTAAGACACTAAACCTTACCATGTTCGCCAATATTCCCACACACCGTATTCCAACTTCATTTATCTAGCAATCACGTAAGCACACGGAGCTTGTTCTGAATTGGTTTGAAACAACTTGCAACGGTGCACTCTTAAGACGAGTGTTGAAAACAACGTTCACCTTTCATCTTACACCAATTTCAAAACTGATCTTCTGATATCTGGGTGCATAGGTGACATAGCCTAATGTAGCCTATAGGCTACAACGAAAACAATTCAAAGGTTGGGCGCAAACTATTTAAAACATTTTTAAACAGAACTTTGTATTGTAGGGGTTTCACATACTTAGTTATCTTCCGTCGTAGCATAACGTTGTAGGCTATTGGAAACGTAAATGTAGGCATTTGAGCCATGTCAATAGAAATATTGCTTCTTTTCATAAATCCAAGGAACTTGTTATTGTAGCCTAGCTGTTTGAGAGCCTCAGAGATCACACGTTTCCAGCCCAGGGTAACCAGTTGTTTTAGACCCATTGTTTCAGAATCTGTGTGCTGCCTGCTATAATTTATGACAAATCCTTGTACACGGATAGCGCAGAGGTGTAGCAGAAGGTTGGAGTGCATGATATAGTTATGTTTTTAAGCTTAAATCAAGGTAACCTGTTGTTTCGGACTACTCAGATAAACAGTGATTCATGGCCTACTGAGAAAAAAGAAAAAACAAAGTCATGTCCAGAAGACTGATGTGATTAGCGTGATAGTGTAGTGGACAGTGAAGTGGACTCGTATGTTATTTTTGCTGAGGAAGGTTCGAATCCAGCGCGACAAGGATCATCCTAATTACTTTTAAAACACATTTTTCCCGCTGTACAATGTTATAGTAATTAGGTAATAGTAAGTAGGGCTCAGATATTCAGTTCAGTGTAGTTTTTATTTGAGTTGCGACATGCAAAGGCCAGTAAAATGTTTATGAATATGTAGCAAATCTGTTGACGTGGGTAGGTTGCTAGGTTTACACGGCATCTGGACAGGCTCGGAAACCAGTAGGTGGAAAAACCAGAAGGCACATAACACCGGCTAGGCATAGCATACCGCAGCTCCACCACGCTAAACGGCTGGTTATCAAGAGCAATACATTCAATGATTTTGTCGTTAAGCTCTTTTACCTTTGGGTGGTCGCTGCTGTATTTTCTAGCTTTGTCAAAGGACTGAAGTAGAGGCTGCTGATGGGTTTTTGCCGACGTTTTTTCCTTCTTACTTTTCAAAGACTCGGTGCTGCTCAGGATGAAGGCTCTTAAAGTGCCCATATTATGAAAAAATCACTTTTTCTGGGATTTGGGGTGTTATTTTGTGTCTCTGGTGCTTCCACACACATACAAACTTTGAAAAAAATCCATCCATGCTGTTTAGAGTGAGATACGGTTTCTGAATGTGTCCTGTCTTCAGTCTCTGGGTGAGCTGTTCAAAATCGGCACGGCTTGTGACGTCACAAGCCGAAACGAGCAGGCTAACCGCAACCATTAGCTCGTAGCGTTAGCATGCTAACGCTATGGCTAACGCTAGCATGCTAACGCTAGCATGCTACCTCGTTCTCAATAGCAAAGCACTGCTACAACACACACAAGTTCACCATAATCTACAAAAGAACTACTTACATGTGCGCCCTCATTTAGAAGTCTCCCAGCTAATCCTGCCTTGTAACTGACCGAAGTTGTAGAAACAGCCTTTCTTTTACTGTCTATGGAGCTAGCTAGCTGACATGATCTACATCTGAGCTACTGGGCATGTGCAGTGCAATCAAAGATAGTACAGAAGAAGAAGAAGAAGAAAAGAGGTCTCACTCTGTAGCTAAAACAGAGACCAGCTGAAAAGAGGATCTGCAGCAGTGAGAGAGAGCACTGCAGTACAACAAAAATATGGTGTTTTTTGAAAATTAAACCATGTAAACTTATTCTGGTACAACCTTAAAATACAATTATGAACCTGAAAATGAGCATAATATGGCTGCTTTAAGATGCGTAATCATATTTGTAGTGTGGAACGAGTGTTGTTTTACGCCTCCTTGCATCACTTGTGCTTTACAAGTACTGCAAATAGCAAGTTTGTTATCTGTTTTACATATCTCGAAATACCTCCACACAGCCGACATGTTGGAAGTTTAAGTAGCTGGTGCTCATGCTACGTTCACGGCCGTCATGTGTGCATAGTAAACAAGCCACCCTATCGGCAAGGCTCAGCGGCAGAAATATTCATATCGCGGTACCGTATCAACAGAAAATATTTGGGTCAATCATTGGTAAAAAAGGTTACTAAGTTGGTAGAGTCCACTTCAAGTTTGGTAAAATAAATAACTTATAATAACTTGTGTATCAGTTTTTTTTCTCTCGTTTGGTCAGAGGCAGTCTGACATTTGGTTACTAAAAAATCTCTTTTGGTTAGTTTCTCTGGGTCATCCAAGTTTTCAGTTGCTTTTTAGAGAAGCAGTATTTATTTTTGACACTTCCTTCTTTTAAATAAAATTGATTTATAGTCTTTCTAAGTTGTTTATTGCCTATTTTATATAATTAATCACAATAACGCAGATTTCTGTAGCCTACAAAACAATAAGGTTCTAATGTTATTAAAAAAAAATTATTTTAAATATAAATTTGCTTATTTTATTATCAATTATGCCTGCCTACATTGAAAAGTGGGAATTTAAAGTAATCTACTGGCAACCCCCTAACCAGAATGTTACTGTAAATTCAAATAATCACACAAATATACTGCATTTTAATTTTTTACTATGGAATCATATAGTATGTAGAAATACAGTGTATTGCAGTATTGTCTTGTACAGACATTTGTTGTGTTTTATTTTTACAGTAACAGGCTGTAAAGTAATTTAACAGTATATATACTGTTAAATAACAGTAAAATACTGGCGTCTCTGCTGCCAGTATCTTACTTTTACTTTAAATAAAACAAAATACAGAAATATACTGTATTTTATGTTTACAGTAACATACTGTAAAGTCAATTAACAGTATGAATACTGTTTAATAACTATAATATAAATTATTTACCATGCAGCGTAAACACCGTAACAAAGCTGACAGAAGCACTATTTTTCTGATGAACATTGCTCAGGGTCTAAGGACAGAGGCTGTTGTATGCTGTACAATATAAGGCCACTTAAGGAAAAATGAGTGACATTGGGCTATATAAATGAAATTAACTTGACTCAGAAAACGTGTGAAACTCTAAATTCAGGACACGTTACAGAGAAGGACAACACCAAATGGAAATGTTGGATTACACAGCTCAGTCTGAAATTGTGACAGCAGTCTGCTTTAGCTGAACAGCTGAGAGACAGACCGGGGAGATGATGTCATCGAGATATCAATGCCAGCTGCTCCATCAGCAAGCAACGCAAGAAAAGTGGATTCACACACACAGCATGGAGATACAATGTGCTTCAACACTATAACATTAAGGTCACTTATTCAGTGACAGTGGACCATCTCCAAAGAGACATCATCAATTAGAACGAAAGCCACCATGAGCCATGCCAACATCATGTTAGGAATCAGAAGCAATCAGAATACTTTATTGATCCCCTCAGGGAAATGTATTTAGTTGCAGTTGCCCACAGTCAAATTCAAGGTAAAATAAGAGTAAGAAAGAGCAAGTCAACATGTTATCTTTCTATACAAACACCGATGTGCATGTCTTACTTCAGAGAGAGAATGGTCAGTCTATTCAGATCACACATGCTGATTACCAGTTCTCTCACACACACACACACACACACACACACACACACACACACACACACACACAGGACAAAAATGGAAATAAGCCTTTGGACTTATTGTGTTTTTATCCTCAGTGATTTTTAATGTCGACCTATGTAAGTATGTGCAGTGTTACATGTGGTTAGGAAAACTACCTGAAAGGGAAACATTTGAAAAACACATTGGGTATGATTATACACACACACACACACACACACACACACACACACACACGGATGGATTTTCTGGAGCTGTACTCGAAATACTGAAAAAAAAAAAAAAAAACAGCAGCTGGGATTGCCTCCACACGGCTCTCACAGACCGTTCCCTATACGTGAAATACCAACGTTTTTTGCACGCGCAGCCTGACCGGCTATCAAAACAACGAGCAGAGAAGCTCAGCCAACTTGGCCAGTGAACGCAAACACTTGCGCACCAGCAGCTTCTTCTCTGCTGCAGCAGATTTATCTCCTTTCTTTTGTTCATTTCTCACACAGTTTGTCAGGACTTTTCTTTATGTTATGGTTTTATACCCAGTAACGAATGTGACTTAAAATTTAGCAGAATACAAAACTTGTTGTGATAAATGGCCTTGAGTAGAGCTGGGAATATATCAATATTATATCGATATCGTGATATGAGACTAGATATCGTCTTAGATTTTGGATATCGTAATATCGTAATATATCGTATATAAGTGTTGTCTTTTCCTGGTTTTAAAGGCTGCATTACAGTAAAGTGATGTAATTTTCTGAATTTACCAGACTGTTCTAGCTGTTCTATTATTTGCATTTACCCACTTAGTCATTATATCAACATTACTGATGATTATTTATCAAAAATCTCATTGTGTAAATATTTTGGGAAAGCACCAATAGTCAACACTACAATATCATTGCTGTATCGATATTGAGGTATTTGGTCAAAAATATTGTGATATTTGATTTTCTCCATAACGCCCAGCCCTAGCCTTGAGTAAAAGTAAAATGTCAAAAAAAATTACTTTGTTACAGTAATGAGAGTAAGTGTAATGTTTTTACTTCTGCCCCTGAAAATGGGTGCCAAATTGTGTAGATAGGCCTACTCCTTTCCAGGAATTACAAATTCACAGACCTGTAAATGAAAGTGTCCTTAATTCTACTTGCTCAGGCAGACAACATTCATATTTCAAATCTAATTTAAATTCAAACTTTTTTTGGAACATGCTTTAAAAATTGCATTAGATTTAATTTACTATTATTTTGCATTTATTCGAATCACACAAACCTGGACAACCAAACAATATATAACTTTAGCTCTAAACAATGAATGCATTCAAAATGAAAGACATGACTGGTCTCTGTCTGCAGCTCCTCTGCCAAACAGCCACACAAAAAAAGCATCAAAATGAGATCACAGTGAAACATTTCCCAGGAACTCGGCGGTTAATGGTTTGGGTAATGGATGTCTTTTTTTTTGTGGAAAGTGAAAGCCCCAAAAATATCACAAAGAAAAGCAAACATATTTTTGTAAATTTCTCCAAATGAGTACTTACCCAAATTATCAGATCTGAAGAGAATTCCTCAAGTCATTCAAGGCCTTTTTTTTTAAATTCTTTTTATAACATTTAAAGCAGGATCTGAAGCAGCTTGTCATTTTTTTAGTGAAAAGCTTTTTTTTTTACGAGTGCTACCAAAGCTCACGCAGACTGACAGAGAGGAGGAAAAGCAGTGCTAAAAGGGAAGATTAATATTACCATTTTGAATGGCCTCATCTTTCCAGCGGGGGGAGCAATTTTCTGCTGGCTCTAAAATAGATGGGAAAGTCACTTTTAACAAAACTTTTAACTACTTCAGCTTCAGAACTATTAACTTTGAACTACTTCAGTCAGTGAAACAGGTGAGAGAGGTGGCCCCTCTGCACAGAAAACAGCAGGTTCATGTGAATGAAGCAGAAACATCACAGCATGTTGCTGTTGTTGGTGTGGTGTTACAGTGAGTGCGGGAATCAGGTTCATTTCCTCATACATGTAAGCTTGTGTCTGTTTACAATGCGGCGGTGGATAGCGTATGTCACCGGGACGGGGCTAAATCCACACGTGACAGCCAATTCTCCCCCGTTGCACTATCTGGGATGGGTAAACAATGTTCAATGTACGGGACATCCTGTCTGTAATGTAGACAGCAGCACGTACAGCTGGTTCACTAAGAGCCAGGCAAACTGCCGTTTATGTGTGCTAGTCTACTTTCCTAGTGTGCACTGAATGATCTGTAATAAATGGTTTCTTTCTTTCTTTTCAAAAAAAAAAGGGACAGTATTAACATTCTTTAGAAAACTAAATGTAAGTGCACCAGAAAAGCTTTAGATAATATATGTATCAGTACACATTAAAGCCCAGTTCAGACCAAAGATGAAAGAAGACGAGTTGAAACTTGCAACTACTTGCAACGAGCCGGTCTGCAACGTTCTAAAACCTGCCAGTTCACACGAGATGGTGTATCATCTCCATGACAACGCCTCGTTGTACTTCCGTTCTAACTTCCGACTTTTAGGCTTTTTTTGTAGCTGGATATATCAATTGTTTTGCCTAAATATGAATGTGGATTACGTTAGTGATAGTGAGATGCTTGCTACAGTTACACTTCTAGTGATGAATTGGCGGAAACAGGTTTTACTGTATTTCTCTGATTCACGGCTTTGTTCTACAACCCGTTCTCATTCTGAACTCGTAAAATAAGGACGTTTGGACAGTGGCTGTCAGCGTCTGATGCGACGAAAAAGGCATCTTTCAGCGTGTTTGTGTAACGCACCAGGGAGAGCAGCAGTTAGATAGGATTTAGCGAGTAGTATGTAAGGGCGAATTTCCGCGTAAGGACGTTGGTTGGGGGAGTGGATGGGTCAAACACAGGACTTTCACCCAGGAGAGCGGGGTTCGCGTCCCGCTTGTCACGTTTGCTATAGTCGTTTTTTTCTTTCCTCCCACGTGTCACAGAACTGGACGCCCACCCACGACCCTTTCCTAAACCCAACCGTCCAGTAGTTCCCGCGTGTCACGGAACCGTACGCCGACCCACGACCTTTTCCTTAACATAACTACGTAAAAAGGGACGGCAATACACTGTGTACAGAATTATTAGGCAAGTTGTATTTTTGAGGATTAATTTTATTATTGAACAACTACAGCACTCACAGTCAATCCAAAATGTTAATAAACCTATATATATTATAATTATATAATATTTAAGGAAGTAAAAGTGAGATTTTGGCTTTCTAATGAGAAAATCTATGTGTGCAGAATTATTAGGCAACTCTGATGTGTGCAGAATTATTATGCAGCTAAATGAAAAATGAAAATGTTACCATCTCACTTGTTTATTTGCATCTGTTAAAGTGAGAATAATCAACAAACAACTCAATTTAAACATTTCTGAAAAAAAAAAAAAAAATCAGTGACCAATATAGCCACCCTTCTTTTCAATAACAGTAATAAGCCTTCCATTCATGGAGTCTGTCAGTTTCTTGATCTGTTGATGATCAACTTTTTGTGCAGCAGCCACCACAGCCTCCCATACACTGTTCAGAGAGCTGTACTGTTTTCCTTCAGCGTAAATCTTCCGTTTAAGAAGGGCCCACAAGTTCTCAATAGGGTTTAAATCAGGTGAGGAAGGGGGCCATGTCATTATTCTGTCATCTTTGAGGCCTTTACTGGCTAGCCACGCAGTGGAGTACTTCGATGCATGTGATGGAGCATTGTCCTGCATAAAAATCATGGCCTTCTTGAAAGATGCAGACTTTTTCCTGTACCACTGCTTGAAGAATGTACCTTCTAAGAACTGGCAGTAGGTTTGGGAGTTCATTTTGACTCCATTTTCAACCCGAAAAGGTCCAACTAGCTCATCTTTAATAATGCCAGCCCATACCATCACCCCACCTCCACCTTGCTGGTGTCTGAGTCGCAGTGGAGCTCTGTGCATTACTGATCCAGCCACGGGCCCATCCTTCTGGTCCGTCAAGAGTCACTCTCATCTCATCAGTCCATAAAACCTAAAAATCTGTCTTCAGATATTTCCTCGCCCAGTCTTGACGTTTCAACTTATGTTTCTTGTTCAGTGGTGGTCAGATTTCAGCCTTCCTTACCTTGGCCATTTCTCTGAGCACTGAACACCTTGTACTTCTGGGCACTCCAGGTAGGTTGCAGTTCTGGAATATGACAGCACTGGAGGATAATGGGTTCCTGGTAGCTTCATGTTTGATTCTCCTCAGATCTTTGGCAGTTAATTTGCGGGGTTTTTTCTCAACACATTTCTTGCGACTCTTTTGAGTATTTGCTACAAAACGTTTGATAGTTCTGTGATCATGCCCCAATATCTTAGCAATTTCAAGAGTGCTGCATCCCTCTGAAAGACTCTTTACAATTTTTGACTTTTCGGAGTCAGATCTCTTTTTCTGCCCATTTTGCCTGAGGAGAAGAAGCTGCCTAATAATTATGCACACCTTGATATAGGGTGTTGATGTCCTTAGGCCACACCCTCATTACACAAACACACATCACCTGAAATGCTTAAATCCAATAAGCATTCAAGTTTATATAGCTTGGAGTTGGAAAAAATGCATAACAATTATGATATGGTCCAAATACTCATTTGCCTAATAATTCTGCACACAGTGTAGTCCCGACCAAGCGCGTTTACTTATAGCGCTAAAGGGACGGCGCTAAAGGGACGGCGCTAAAGGGACGGCAATAGTCCCAACCAAGCGTGTTTACTTATAGTGCTAAAGGGACGGCAATAGTCCCGACCAAGTGCGTTTACTTAAAGCGCTAAAGGAGACTTTTTTAGCGTCAATAAGAATGACAAATGCACCTGACCAAGCATCCATATTTTACGAGATGGGTGTGAGAACGTGTTGTGTGAGAACGTGTTGTGTGAGAACGCCGCTGGGCGCAGTCACTCTCTATCTCTCTTTACCATATGACGTTACCGTGCTTTCGGGCGCTTGTTGAGGCTCGGTCTAAAACTCTACCATTTAGACCAGCTGTTTGTAACATAAAGATTATGGATATTTTTATTTCTATAGTTTATAGCTGACTTCTCTATAGGCTGTTGAAACAGGTGACGTCCCTTACGTTCTAAAACCAGCCTCTGGAGACTCGACCAGCTGATTCAGCTGCACCATCAACTGGTTTGAGTTGAGCTGAGACGGGCCGGATCAGACCGCTGAAACTTTTCTCTGCGACGTTCTAAAACAGTTTTGTCGTAAATCTTTGGTCTGAGCTGGGCTTAAATTGTATTTGGAACAAACCTGCAGGTATGAGGCTGTGAGTGTGTGTTGGGGTAATCAGGCTGGACATCTTACCTGACATACTGTTGGGGTTCAAGGCCAAGGCGACATCCTCAGAGCCTCCTCAGACATCTGGGTACCTACCTAGCAGGACACAGAGCCAAGAAACCATCAATCATTACAAGTGCATTACTCATATAACAGCTTACAATAACTTCAATCTAAAATGATTGAAAAATAAGGTATTTTGTGCTGAAAGCTTGTCCAACCCTGCGTCTAAAATCGTGGGTTGAAAGAAAAAAAAGTGCCAATAATTGGATGTAATCAGCCTCTTCAGCTTGATAAAACCAGAGGGGGAAAGAGTGCAAAAATATTCCACTTAAATGAAAGTACGATTACTTTGATGAACTTTTACCAAGTAAAATTACCGGTATAAAAATCTACTCAAGTAAAAAAGTAGTTCATTTAAAATTTACTCAGACTAAAAGTTACTTAGTTACGTTTTAATAGCGAGTGGAGATATACTTTTTTATATCTATACCAATTTTAATATCTTATTTATACTTATTTAATTAAATCACAGTCTTTTGCGATTTGTTAAGGGTACTGAGCCAAAAAAGTAAAAAAAAAAAAAAGCGACAAAAACCTTGAAAAAAGCACACACACACACACACACACACACACACACACACACACACACACACACACACAAAAAGCGACAACAACCATTTATGATTTGAGTTCATTGACAGATATTTTGCCAAAACAACATTAGAGACCTTTTTTATTTCCTTTGTTTCTTCTTCTCAGTAACGGATTTGTTTTAAAAAAGTACTGTACTTCAAACAAAACGTACTTAAGTAAAAGTAAAATTACAGATTTTAAAAACTACTCTTAAAAGTAAAAGTACAAAAAAAAAAACCCTACTCAATTACAGTAACGTGAGTAATTGTAATTTGTTACTTTCCACATCTGGATAAAACGGATCCAAAGAGATGTTTGATGCCTCGGTTTGGCATCTCACAAGCCGTTCAAGGATGCAGTGGTTACTGTGTCAGTTTATCAAAGGGGAACCTTGCACACAGACTGTTCAGATGGTATGGCCCTGGTTATGGGTGACATCTAGTGGTCAAACATGGAAAACCTGTTTACATAACCATTTTTTAGAAATGACAAATCTGAGGTGTTGTTTGCAGACTTTTGATTCTCAAAAGCATGATTATTGTTTTTTTCCCTCTACCACATACCGTGTGCTAATAAAGAAGCAAATAGATTAAGATGAAATGATGAAATGTTACATCCATAGCAGTGTGTGTTCACCTGTAGTCAGACAGCTGAGCTGAAGCAGCGCGCACACACGTGCACACGCGCATACACGCATGCGCGCGCGCGCACACACACACACACACACACACACACACACACACACACACACACACACACACACACACACACACACACACACACACACACACACACAATTCACCTCCAGTTCTCATCATTCCCAGCACCCAGGGTTCCTCCATCAGAAGTCCCGCTTCACATCACATCCATCCAGATCTTAAGGCTTCCTTTACCCCTTCATCACCTCCACCAGTCTCTAGACTCCATCGGGGGGATATTCCCTTTACAACTTAACATTGGGATGGAGTCTAATCGCCAAAGACTCTAAACATACCAACCTATCGTGCACCATGTTCATTAAACTTATTTCACTCTTAAATGAAGTCTCTCCTGATTGAATTGTACCTACTTGGTAGCAAGACATTAGCTGCCATTAGCAGTGGGAGAATGTAGCACATTCATTTGAGCATGGAGCAGCCAGAACTAAACAGGTACAGTAACTGAATGTAGACTATTCCTAAATTCATTCATTCATTCCTTTATTCAGTGTATCAGAACAAAGGGCTGCACTTGTGTTCTGGAAAAAATTATACCTCTCTAGTTTCAATTTTGATAAAGCCACTGTATGCTCAGTTGTCAGTTTATTAGGTACACCTATAGCTAACACTAACACAGTCTGATGCCACAATTTGTCCAATTCAATTTTATTTATGGTGTCAAATCATAACAGGAGCTATGTCAGGGCACTTTACGGATAGAGTAGGTCTAGACCACTAGGGCTGCAGCTATCGATTATTTTAGTAATCAAGTATTCTACCGATTATTCCATCGATTAATCGGATAAGAAATACTTTTGTTTTATTGATGAGCAATAATATACAATACCGGTAGTTTGGTTTAATTTTTGGAAAAAGCAACCTTTTTATTGCCTACATTGCTTACAATATCATCTCTCAAAAGACTAAAAATATTAAGTGCATTTAAGTGCCATATTACATTGTGTTTAAAGAAAACATTTTCTGAAATGCAATAAAAACCTCAAACTAAGGCATACATTAAACATACATAAACATTACCTTAAGATGTGGAACTTAACTTTCAGAACTACAAGTTTCAACCTGAGACTGATCTTTATATAGGCCTATATGTAAATATTGGTTACAGTATACTCAACCTATTTTCATTTATATATTTGATTACAATGTCACACAGCTCTGTTACACTTATGCTAGTAGATCATTGATCAGCTGTTTCTCCGTGAAGAGAGAGAGTGAGAGAAAATGGTGCGCAACAATCAGCTGTTTTCCAGCTCTATAGATCAAATTGTGGTCACCACTACGTATTTTCTTGATTTTGGTATCAGAATCAGAACCAGAAAGGGTTTTATTGCCAAGTACGTTTTTTAACACATACAAGGAATTTGTTTTGGTGTTGTTGGTGCACGTCACACATTCTCTAGATGGAATATTAAACAATATAAGTATAGGTATAAACAATATAAGTATATGTACACAGTATGTATTAAATTAAATTAAAAATAAAGATAGAAATAAAAATAAAAAATAAAGAGCAAAGAGCATTACAGCAGAGAGAGAACAGTGGCATGAAGAGCCAGGGGTGGAGAGTCAGGGTGGTTTCCGGGCCTTGTTAATAAGGCAAGTGGCGGAGGGGAAAAAGCTGTTCATGTGTCGTGAAGTTCTGGTCCTGATGGACCTCAGCCTCCTGCCAGAGGGGAGTGTCTCAAAGAGTTTGTGTCCGGGGTGGGAGGGATCGGCCACAATCCTTTCAGCACGCTTCAGAGTCCTGGTAGCGTATAGGTCCTGGAGCGGCGGCAGATTGCAGCCAATCACCTTCTCTGCAGACCGAATGACACGCTGCAGTCTGCCCTTGTCCTTGGCAGTGGCAGCAGCGTACCAGATGGTGATGGAGGATGTGAGGATGGACTCAATGATGGCTGTGTAGAAGTGCACCATCATTGTCTTTGGCAGGTTGAATTTCTTCAGCTGCTGCAGGAAGTACATCCTCTGTTGTGCTTTCTTGACGAGGGAGCTGTTGTTCAGCTCCCACTTGAGGTCCTGGGAGATGGTAGTTCCCAGGAAGCGGAAAGACCCCACAATGTTAATTGTGGAGTCACAGAGGGTGATGAGGGCAGGTGGGGCTGGGTTCTTCCTGAAGTCCACAACCATCTCCACTGTCTTTAGAGCGTTGAGCTCTAGATTGTTTTGATTGCACCAGGTCACCAGGTGGTCAGCCTCCCACCTGTAGGCGGACTCGTCTCCATCGGAGACGAGTCCGATGAGGGAGGTGTCGTCTGCAAACTTCAGAAGCTTGACAGACTGGTGACTGGAGGTGCAGCTGTTGGTGTACAGGGAGAAGAGCAGAGGAGAAAGAACGCAGCCCTGAGGGGATCCGGTACTGATGGTCTTTGAGTCGGAGACGTGTTTCCCCAGCTTCACATGCTGCATCCTGTCAGACAGGAAGTCAGTGATCCACCTCCAGGTCGAGTCAGGCACGCCTAGCTAGGAGAGCGTCTCCTAGCTATGATGGTATTAAAGGCAGAGCTGAAGTCCACAAACAGGATCCTGGCGTAGGTTCCTGCAGAGTCCAGGTGCCGGAGGATGTAGTGTAGGGCCAAATTGACTGCATCATCTACAGACCTATTGGCTCTGTAGGCAAACTGCAGAAAAAAAACTCCAGGAGGGGGTCGGTGATGTCTTTGAGGTGTGAAAGCACAAGGTGCTCAAAGGACTTCATAACCACAGAGGTCAGGGCGACGGGTCTGAAGTCATCTGTCAAGTCCTGTGGTCCTTGACTTCTTGGGGACAGGGATAATGGTTGAGGTCTTGAAACAGGCTGGCACGTGGCATGGCTGGCACGTGGCACGTGATGGGGAGACAGCATCCGGTCCAGCAGCTTTCCTGGGGTTCTGTCTCCTAAAGAGTCTGTTGACGTCCCTCTCGTGGATGGAGAGAGTCGTCACTGAGGTGGGTGGGGGGGTGGAGGGGGAGGGCGGGACCTTTAAGGAGGGCATTGGTGGGGGGGCACAGGACCTGTTGAGGTGGGGGAGGTGGAGGTGATGCACAGTGGCTGTAGCTGTAGGGAGGTGTCGTGGGGGATGGTGTCAGGACTGTCCTTTTGTCTTTCAAATCGACAGTAGAACTCGTTCAGGTCATTGGCTAGGTGGTGATCTGCCTAAGTTCTTTCCAGACAGTCGCAGAGTCGTTAGCTGAGAACTGGCGTTGGAGCTTCTCAGAGTACCGTCGTTTAGCCTACTTCACTGCCGTGCTAAACTTGTGCTTCGACTCTTTAAATCTGTCTTTGTCCCCACTCCTGAACACGTCTTCCTTAGCCAGCCTTAACCTTCTGAGTTTGGCTGTGAACCAGGGTTTGTCATTGTTGTAATTCACCCTGGTGCTTGATGGAACATAGCAGTCCTCACAGAAGCTGATGTATGACGTCACAGGCTCTGTGTACTCATCCAGACTGTTGGTAGCAGTCCTGAACACATCCCAGTCAGTACAATCCAAACACGACTGGAGATCCTCCACAGCCTCACTGGTCCTCACTGGTCCACTTCCTTGATGTCCTCACTGCCGAGCTTTAGTTTCTGCCTGTAGGCGGAGATCAGATGAACCATGACGTGGTCAGAGTGTCCAAGTGCAGCACGGGGGATGGCGTGATAAGCATCCCTGACTGTGGTGTAACAGTTGTTGTGTTTGGTGTGGTATCATCGTCCATACGACCCTGTGATTTACTTTTGTCGGGTCCGCTTCGTGGAATGGATTATTAAGTTAGACTCAATGTTTTCTATTGAGATGCTGAAGCATTATTGTGGTAAACTAGTTCACCGAAACGTGTTTCTGAAAACATTTTAAGCGAGAGTCTTCATTTCAGATCGACAAAGGTCAGTTTAAAAGATTTTCGCCAGATTTTGAGAGACTCTAGTCACGCTCATTCCGCTCCCCGTTTCCGGGTTAGCACTCTACCAGTCAGATGGGTCATTTTAGTCCGACTGCCGACAGTGCCCGTCCTACCGGTTATACATGTCAAATGGGCCCCTCGGACGGACGACGGCACGGAACACACCAAACAGACTCGAGTCACTGACCTGTCCAACGGCCGATTATCGGCTCTGTGTCCACACCTTTAGATGATTGTGTTCATGGCAATCATCGTCATGTTATCTTGGTGGTTATGTTAAGCTAAATGTTAGAGAAGTGAATGTTGCTACATGGTAGGTAGGCTGTCATGAGGAGACCGCACACCAGGCTACTGAACGAGACCATAAGGTCTAGGTTCTCGGCAAGTTTGAGTTATCAACCGATACCAGAAGCCTTTATTTCTCGTGCATCTTAGATGATTGTGTACATAGATAGGCTACATTATCAATGGATATCACATACAAATATACGTCATGTTATCTTGGTAGTTATGTTAAGTTAAATGTTTGTTACATGGTAGGTAGGCTGTCACGAGGAGACCGCGCGCCAGGCTAATGAACGAGACCGTAACCGTGCCTAATGCATGAGTCAATGTAATCAAACGGGTGTCTAGGTTCTCGGCAAGTTTGAGTTATCAACCGATCCCAGAAGCCTTTATGTCTCGTGCATTTTAGAATTGTGTTCATGGAAATTCATAGGCTACATTACCAAGGGGAAAGTATTATATCACCTACAAACACACGTAATGTTATCTTGGTAGTTATGTTAAGTTAAACGTTAGAAGTGAATTTTGCTACGCGTTTTGTGTTTTTTTGTGTGTGTTTTTTTGTGTGTGGTTCAACTGATGGATGATCCTGCATTTCCTGCTGGAGCTCTCTGTGTTACAGCCCCATTTTCACAAATGACAATTTAAAATATAAAAATACAATGGCATATTGCAGTAAGGGGGCTTTACATCAGGGACCAGGGCCCTGATCAGAGTACAATTGACCCCAAGTCCAGCTCTTTTGATTATTGTTAACATGATCTGAAGTCCATTTGAGAAGTTTGTCCCAGTACATTTCATACTGGTCGCATCAGGTGTAAACCAACTGTACCAAAACACGGAAGTGGACTGCTATTTACCGCGAGTAAGGGACGTTTTTAACCGGTTATTAGTCTCGCTTTGTTAGAAAGCACAGCTGAAACATCATAAATGGAGTAGTGTATATCGACTTTTCCAACAACGTTTTATTTCCTGGGTTAGTAACTGATTGGTATTAGTATTGTTTATTTACTATTCAAATGATATTCCAGAGTTCATTCCAACAGCCCTCAACCAAACCTTTTCGGACAAGACATCCAAACCATAGCTGCACAGAGCAACAAACAACAATGCTTTGTACCTCTGTGTCAATCCAAAGACACAAACCATCATCTTGGAAGACATGAAATAACGTCAGCTGACCGAGCCTTTACCTGCTCCTTTTTTAAATGAGGAAAACCTTGAATTAAACCCTGTATTGAATCAACTTTTTAAACAACCATTTCCATTTTGTACTTAGCCCACGTGTGTTTTCAAAATCTCACCGTCAACAAGCTCCGAAAATGTAAAAAGAATTACAGCTTTCATAAGTCCTTTGCACTGGAAGAACAGCTGGCTTGAAAAGCATTATGGGAAACTCTGCTTCGCTTTGCTGCTTTTCACCCTAGAGAGCATTTAATATCCAGACAACAGCTGGGGAAGGCCCGAAAGCTGGTTCATCCATACAACAGGTTTCTAAAGCTCTAATGAGGACACAGACAGAGGCCCAAAGATGTTCTGGCTGGAACAAATATGAAGATAGATGGAAGGAGAAAACAGACAATGAATGGGTACATAGGCCGATAAAGTAAAATGATTGCAGGTCACAGTAGGACGCTGAGATAACAAGACACAGCAGACAGTGAGCAAAGTGAACTCTTCATTGGGGACAGTTTTATCCATAGCCTCGTATCTATATCACAGACAGTGGCTGAGTCTATTGACAGAGCAAGCAGACTGAAGGAAAACAGCTGGCTCCTGATGGTTGGCTTTCGAAAAACTGGTTCCATGTTGGATCCAGTTTCAAGTTGGTTAAATTCCTACATTTGTCAAGCCCAGAGACTAACAGAACTTCTATCAAATGCTCTTATAAATAATATACGGCTACGTTTTTTTTTGCTCAGATCCAATCTTTTGTTTGGCTGTTCACATTACCTTTTAAAATGTGGCCTATATCAGATTCCAGTGTGAACTGTTTGCGGTTTCGAACTGACCCACATGCGCAAAAGAACAATAACAATGACATCAGACGCAGCACGCTGTTGCACTCAAGTTAGGGAGGTTATGGAGGAAGTAAGCATTTTAGCTTTTATTTCAAAATGTTTGTGTAATGGCAGCCGTAACATTAATGAGCAGGTGCTGAGGAGGAGAAGAATGAAGAGAAAGAGAGCCAAATTAGCTCCATCACTGTTCTCCATTTTGTAGGCCTAGTCAAGTTTTTAATTTTACTGTCTGTGTCTAGGGCTAACTCCCGCCGGCGCATAATTGTGACAAACGTCGATGTAGATTGACGTAAAAGTCGCATCAAATCCGCCTTTGATTATTTATTTATTTCCTTCAGTTGGATATGGCATAGTCTATTTCGACGACGTTTCATTTCCGGGATAGTTCCGGTGTCGCTGGAAATTCCACCGGATGTCCCTCTTTTTAGGCCGGATGTCCGTCCCCTTCCTCTTTCTTTGTGTTGGCGTTCTAACCTCCGGTGGATTTCTGAGGACTATGGTTAACTGCTCCTCAGATCTCTGCAGGGTAAATCCAGACAGCTAGCTAGACTATCTGTCCAATCAGAGTTTTCTGTTGCACGACTAAAACTACTTTTGAACGTACATGTCCACCAAAACAAGTTCCTTCCTGAGACTATTTTGCAGCAGCACCGTTGCTCCGTCTGGCGCTTAGCGCCGCCCAAGACGATTGTGATTGGTTTAAAGAAATGCCAATAATCCAGAGCACATTTTTCTTCCATCCCAGAATGCTGTGTGGACTAGCCAGACCCTCCTCCGCAGCGCTGTGGAGGAAGGTCTGGCAATGCAAGTATACTCACGGGGAGGCATTTCAGGACAACCCAATTCCATCCAATAGGTCCACAGATGGCAATTCATTTTGGAATGGGGAAAAAAAATCATACGGCTGTACGGCGGAGTGCTTTTTGTGGCTCTCTAATTGCCATTTTTGCACATTAGTGCCCTAAATAAACAAAAGTGACAATAATGGACTTCCACCGCAGGCATAAAATTAGCTGTAGTGGCACGGAGCGGCCCAGTCTGCCCTTTTGAGCTTTGGCCTTCTCTACTTTCCTACTTCCTCTATCTGATTTCTTTTACACTTTCTAAACAGAAACACTAGGTGAACTCTGTGTGGCTTTGGCTGGACTGCTAGTTAACTTCCCTGTGTGAATCCATGCTTTATTTGCAGGGATATTCCTCTAAGACAGAAGAAAAGGCTCAATGCCAACTTCTATACAGATGATCTGATGTTGGAAACATTCTGGTTGATACCAGTTTGCACTGATAATTCACACATTTCTTAATAATCCCTATATGTATCAGGGGCTGGTGTAATGCAAGGTTTGGCAACAATCTCCAACAATTTGTGCGATGTGATAATACTGAAGACAGAGGATAAACTAAACCAAAACATTCATTTTTTCTGTTTTCAAGTACAAACAAACAGAATCTGTCAAACTTATAGAAATGCTCCAGTGTTTCCTTTCTGTCTTTGAAAACACAGGAGCACTGCTCCAGGCATGGAGCTGTGGTGTGTCTCACATTTTCTCTGCTTGTACTGTATGTGTACATATTGATTTTTTACCCTTGACTTTCCTGGATCAAACCGGGAGCCCGAATGGAGTCCTGAAAGAACCCACATTTGTTCTCGATGACAAAGTGCTGAGCTATGATGCTGAGGAATTTAATCTGCAGCCTGCTGGCTACTCTGTAATGGAGTGTTATGTGTGTGTGTGTGTGTGTGTGTGTGTGTGTGTGTGTGTGTGTGTGTGTGTGTGTGTGTGTGTGTGTGTGTGCGTGCATGTACAGGATGTGCATGACAGTGGTGAAAGAAGTGTTCAGATCCTTTACTACAGTAAAAGTACTAATACCACACTTTCAAAATACTCTGTATAAAAGTAAAAGTCCTGCATTGAAATTGTTTTAAGTAAAAGTATGTAAGTATCATCAGGAAAAATAAAAGTACTCAATGCAGAACAATCCTCACATTTTAGAAACTGGAAACAATCACAACAGTTGTGTGTTTAATGGTCTAATCATTTTAGCTGGACTTGTAGGTCGTTATATTGCTGGGTATTTTAATTTATAATAAAACATTGTATTTTGTAAACTACATGTGTTTTGTGTGCAAAAATCTGAATTTCTAAAGTAATAGCTTCTAAAGCTGCCAGATTAATGTAGTGGAGTAAAAAGTACATTTCTCTCTGTGAGGAAGAAGAAAGTAGAAACGTGGCATTAAAGGAAAGAGTGACGTAAAGTACAAGTACCTCAACATTTGTACTTAAGTACAGTACTTGAGTAAATTTACTTGTTACATTCCACCACTGGTGCATGAGCTAACATGCTGCAGCCTTCAAGCTGGCCTTGCTTCAACATCACAACCAGATACTGCTGCCTTTCTTTATACACCAACCCAGTTTCAATCTGTATCCCGTTATCATATTTGGGTCAAACTATTTCCTCTTTCGTTTCAAGTCCTCTAATACGACTATCGACACGGCTACATCTGTTATGTTTTTGTGAAGCTCTGAGGTGGCTCTGAGGAACTGCTGCTGGAATTGATAGTATCTCCCCTTATTTTAACCCAAATTATGATCTTTCACTTAATCAAACCTTAACCAGAGCACTGGCACTTCATAAAACAGATATCTTTTTCAACAGTGAATTGCAACAGTTTCGGAGAGTGCAAATAAATGATGTCATCCTGTGCCCATATCTGCGTCAGATCAGAAAGCGCCCAATGGCGCTCTGTGTCTGTCAGACGGTCTGAAGGGCATACTACCATATCAGCAGAGCAATAATGTAATGCACAGCACACTATAGGGCTGGTGGATTTTTCTCTTGGAATATTGAGACTTTATTCTCCTTAAATTATGACGTTATTCTCGTAAATATTACGATTGTATTCCCGACTTCTCGAAGGACACAGATATGTGGGATGTGTTTTAAACGTGATCATTAAGTCTAGGCGTTTATACAGTAAATTAATTAGAATGAATGAATGTATTATTAATGTGAACAGGTGCCACATGCACATTTAATAGAACAAACAAAAGATACAAAAACAGACGGAAGATTAAATCATGAATACATGTGTGTGGACTCAGCAGGGCAGTGTTTCCACACATAGACTAATTTGTGGCGGTGTGCTACACAATCAACACCGGCCGCCACATATTGCGCTTCGTTATTAATTTTATTAACTCTATTAATCTGCATTTCCTTTTCCTGCTCTCCTCCATCTCTCTGTCACACAGCGTCTGTCTCCATGAAAACGAGAGAAGACGGCTGGCGAAATTCACAAGTTCACAAAAGGCTCGTGAACACCTTTATACAATCACACATTAAAAAGTGCTATAAAAATATTTTATATTCTGAATACAATGTTGTCAGTGTGTTAATGTTGGAGTCCCGACCCGACTCTTGGCAAACAAGCGATTGCGCCTGCTTTAGAAAGTTAACTAGTCGCAAGTTTGCGGTAAAATGCAGTTGGGTTGTCGAGGTCAAAACACTATATGTAGCAGCTGTAATAAACGTATTCTAAATAAAGTTATGTCATTTTTTTACTCTTATACCGTTTGCTGCTTTAATCCAGATAAGTATTGAAAAGTATTTTCCGCGACTGAAAAAGGCACGTGTTGAGTATGAGGACCAGCCTGAACCAGAACGTCTGAAACAGAGCTGAACAGTCTGACCCCCCCCCCGCCACAAATTGCTTTTCTTATCTGTGGGAAACACTGCAGGGATAACGTATACATATTTGAAAGCAATGCTTGAGAGCCTTTCTGCATTATACTTCATTGTGTTTTCAAATTTTGAATTATCACCTGTGTTTTCCTGTACATAAATAAAGACATTTCCACCATAAAGTGATGCAAAATGGCACAAATTAGTGCATACCGATTCAGCAGAATGCAGAAAATGAAGTGTTTGATGCTCAAATTTCCCTGGGGGAGGACCCACATACTACTCACCTCCAAATATTGGAATGAAACCTACATTCTTGGTTCAAGGGTTTGCATTAAATATATCCAATGTAATAGCCCTTTAACAGTATTGAAAATAGAGTAGTAGTCATTTCAGGGATATATTAAATCAGTGATCTTCAAAAGGGGGTCCGCAACTTCCTATTCATACGGTAACTGGCCTATAGGTGAGGTAGCCACTATGGTAGCCATCCACAGATACAGTTAAGCTTAAGGATTCACTGTGCCTTCAACATGTATGTTTGACATAAAAAAAATGATGATATATGAATATGTAGATAGAAGCTTAGTATTGTAGGGCACCATAAAAGGTTACACTACACGTAGGGGGTCCCTGCTCGTCTCTCTTTCAGGTTAGGGGTCCTTGGCCCAAAAAATGTTGAAGACCCCCGTATTTAATTCATTATTTGCAAAAATTGCCTTTTATGAATTTGGGCCCCTTTCCCTCTAACTTCCTCTGTACGTCCCTGCTCAACGGACTCTGTGGTTGGAAGTCAGGTTCACTCATTCACTCTAAGAAATGTCTGTATATTAACAGTTGTTCAACTGTATATTTTAACAGAAATTGTCCAAAGATGGTGATTCAAAGTATTGTATTTCTGTTCATTTACATTTCAAATTGCATAATTTGTCTTTCTTTTCTTTCAACTTTTGTCGGGCCACGGAGGTTGGTTTTGGGAGATTAAAGATGTCCACGGTATCAGTTTTTTCTGACATTTGTCACCTTTTCCGACCTTTGTGAGACTTTTTACGACATTGCTTTTTGTCCATTTTCTTTTCGACCTTTAGAAAGTTATTTTCAATGTTTTCAGAAGTGTACTAACTGAGCAGTAATTTGCATGAGAGAATCTTAACAGAAAATGTTCTATATTTTAAGGTACACACATAATTTCAGTTTTTAATTACGGGACAAAATCTGTATAATGAGCTGCCAGTACTTATCTATTATCTTACAGATTTATTTCTTACAGTGTGGGTGTGCCCCATCTTGTTGGTGTGTGTTTTATGCCTCTGGTCTGAGACAGAGCAGCACTCTGTAGTCTGCAGTCTCTACAATGGGGAACAGAAGTTCTCAGCCACATCCTGCATGATGAGATGTGCAAGAACACTGTGTACTGTACATTGCGGTGGCAAACATGCAAACTCACAAACACCGCCTCATTAATGCATTACCTCACCTATACTTCCTGACACCACTCAAAAAAACATTATGCAACTATGATTGATGCCATGCAGCATGTGCTGAATTATGATCCTGATTGTTAAAGCTAGGAGATTGTGTACTGTCTACTGACACAACTGCACAATGGAATAATCTTTTTTCACTTTAAAAACATTTGTATGAAAATTATTTAACACCTAGAACACAATACTTCAAGGAATTTAAGACTTTTTAAGGCCTAAAATTTTGATTTAGAAATGTTAGACTTTTTAAAGCTTTGGTGCGTAACTTTTGATAATTTTTTTTTAGATCAATTTTTTATTAGCACCATTTATCATTCAGATATACAGAACAAACTCCACAATGTATGACAGTCAGTGTCAAATGATGCATACAACAGAAACACACAAACTGCACAAAAACAAAACAGAGTGGCGACACTCCCATTGGACTCTTGTACACTTCTTGCCGCCTACTTCCGAGGTATGCAGCCTTGCTTAGTTCCAAAAATCCATTCTACGGCGTTGGACATAATTCATTTCCATTGCTGACCGTCATGTAACTTCTGAGGTAAGTTGATTAAATAGCTACCTCTTTTGAATTGTCAACTGTATATATTTTATCAGAGGCCCTTTATGATGCATATAATGATCTTTATTTGTATGTGCACAACGTAATCATATATATTTTTTATTTTGGTAGACGACCAATTGCCTGCTAGTATCAAGCTCACAGATGTATGGACCCACAAATACACGACTCAGGTATGTTGAATGCCAAAAGTTTATTAAAACAGTCAGAATAAACTTACTGGCAACAGTGTCCAAAACGGCAGGCAAAAGGGAGAATCCAAAATACAGTCAGTGGTCAAAATCCAAGGGAAACAATCAGGTAAATAACTCAGGACACAAGGAAAAACGCTCGAAGGCTGTACACGGGGGAAGCAGACAATCTCACACTGGGGTAAGAGGAAGACTGAACTTAAATACACAAAACAGAGAAGACAATGAGACACAGGTGCAAAACATTAGGGCGGGGATAGGTAATCACTAACGGCGGGAAAAGGAAACAACAGGAAGTAAAACTAAGACAACACAAGGAAAACAGGGAATCTTAAAAATAAAACAGGAAATGTGAAAACAACCTGAAAAAATGAGAATCTACAACAAAACAATAACTTGACATAGGAGCGGAACGTGACAGCTAGTTTGTTAGCTGGACTTCGCCAGCTGTGAAGGTATCGCTACACGAACAATTGCGAAGTTCAGTTGTGAATCTCTGATAACTTTTAGTTAGTTAGTTATTTATGTTGGATTACTATGATAATTAAGGTTGATTAAGGACGGGTTTTATTTAGGTTTATTTAGGTTTTATCTGCTGAACCTGACGGTGTTAGCTAGTCAGCTGAGTACTGTGTGTCTGATGCTATGACACACAGTACTGATGCTAAGCTTGATCGACCATCCGCCACGTCTGTATCCTTGTGTTCTGCTTGTTTATGTTGGATCATCGGGGGATTCGGGGCTGCACAGTGCGGAACAGTCTAAGACGTTATCTGACTGCTGCGCACCTAACGGTGGACAGCTCTGGTGGGATAGACCGGGGTCCCGCGGTATACTGCAGGCCTCCGGGAAAATAAGGAGCAATACAGGATTCATTTAATGCTAACTATTACTGTTTAGTTCAAGGTCATCTTGGATTCTTCCCCAATTTAATTTAAACACTAATTTGGTCTCTGTTAAACATTTGTGTGAACTTCTGGTTAACTAAATTGTTCCTCTTTCTTAGCGCCAATTCATTCTTTTTTATCTCCTTTCCCCACCGTATTCCTCTCTTATTAACACTTAGATATACACAATATTTTTTTTTAAATATTTTATTTTCAGTTTTATATATGTAATGCATACAAACATGTCAGTACACCAACAGTATAGTGACATAACAAAGGGCAAAACGTGGAGGATAGACCCTCCTGCCTTATAACCCCCCCCATCAAGAAATAAAAAAAAAAAAAAAAGGTCAGTGTGTAAGGTCAATACAAACGACTACATTAAGTACTTGGAGTAAGAGATGTACCGATATGGTATAAATATGGCTGCCAAATTTTCAAAAAGGTGTCATATCGTTTCCTGAGACAATAAGTGATTTTTTTTCCAGGGGAATGCTATTCAGCAGCTATTCATCTCAACAGTCCATCTATCAATAAGAAGAGGGGAGCCAGATTTCCATGACACTGCAATGCACTTCTTAGCCACACATAGAGCAATTTCAATGAATTTGAGTTGTGCATTGTTTAGAGAACGGTGAATACCTGTAAAGTTCCCCAATAGACAAAGTTCAGGGTCCACAGGAACATCAACTCCTGTGATCCTGGTTAAAGTGGAGCTGATATCATGCCAAAAAAGACTAACTTTCATACACAGCCAGGTACAGTGCAAAAAGGACCCAACTTCAGTATCACATCTGAAGCACATTTCTGACAGGTTAGATTTGAATGAATGTAATTTTTCAGGGGTAAGGTATAATTGATGTAGAATATTATAGTTAATCAATCTATACCGGGCATTGATAATAGTTGACAAGCTGTTTTGACATAATTCTGTCCAAAACTGTTCCTCAATTGTAACACCGAGATCTGACTCCCATTTCATTCTAGACTTATGCACCCCTGGTTTTGGGCCCTCGTTCAACAACAGGCGATACATTTTGGAAATAAATGTATGTGTGTTCCCATCATAAAGAAGTCTTTCAACAACATTCATGACAGGCAGAGTCATTTCAGGACCCAAATTAGCTCTCAGAAAGGATCTTAGTTGGAGATAACAGTAGAAGGTTTGATTGGACAAGTTATATTTCCTCTTCAGGTGCTCAAATGACATGAGAAGTCCTTTGTCGAAGCAATTCTCCAAGTGTTGGATTCCCCTATGATGCCATATGTCCAGAATGTTATTATCAAGAGTCATGGGTATAAGTTAATTTTGCTTTAAAGGTGTACACTTAGATATACACAATATTCATCCCTGTTCCTTCACTTTGTTCTTGTTTTTCCAGTTAGACACACACACACACACACACACACACACACACGCACGCACACACGCACACGCACACACACACACACACACACACACACACACACTTGTTCTTGTTGCCTCACTCATTAGGGGTCCAAGCCCGAGTCTGCAAGAACCGGCAATAGCAAAGCTATGCCCTGTTGTTTTTCTACTGATTAATCATACATTATTTTTCTTCTCCGCCTAAAACTCCGACTACAACCTAAACCATACATGGTGGGGGGTTAGCATTTTCAGGAATGGTCCAGAACTCCGCAAGGACCTCAGGCGCAAAAATAGACCCACTTCCACCACTAGGTGGCGCTATAGCAGAAAAAACGCGTTTGGCCCTATAACTCCCACACCGTACACCGGACATTCAAAAACCATACATCCACGCGTTCCCTGGATCCAACTGAATCACGTGATATAGGCCACGGCCATTTCCGCCTAAACTTTTATGCGTGAAAAATTGCGATTTATCAAAAACCTACTTTTTTGAACTCCTCCTAGACCGTGTGACTGATCAGCACGAAATTTGGCAGGTAGCATCTCCAGATGGGCCGGACAAAAAGTTAATGAAAATAATTTTGATAGGATAAAAATTGCACATATTACGCACAAACAAATTTGTGTAGCTAACTATGAAAACACTAACTTTGCCATATCTCGGCCAAAATAAATGCCATCAACGCCAATCTTGTTTGACATGACCCTCTGAAGGTCACACACGCGTTTTACAAAAATTGGTCACTAGGGGGCGCTACAAGTACAAAAGGTTTATATCTCAAGAACCGCTCATCCGATTTTTACAAGATTTGTTGGGTACCATCTAGGGCCACTCCTGAGGCCAACCCTAGAGTGGGGTACTGAGGGGTCAAAGTGGGCATGGCCTATGGGACCCACGTCAAAATGTACTACTTACACTAACGTGAACAACTTAAAATTTACAGGGTAGATAGACAATTGGTCATGGACCACACCTACCAAAAATTACACATGTGGACCACTAGGTGGTGCTATAATGGTTTTTTTGCCTTTAACTCCCACATTACACATCGCACATTAGAAATCCTTACATCCACATTTTCCTTGAATCAAGCTGAATCACATGATATAGGCCACGCCCATTTCCGCTCAAAAGTTTTTTCGCAATATCGCGCAATGTGCAAAACCAACTTTTTCGAACTCGTCCTAGGCCGTGCGACGGATCAGCACGAAGCGTGGTATGTAGCATCTCCAGATGGACGTGACCAAAAGTTACTCAAGGAATTTTGCTATATTAAAGTATGCGCATTTGACGACCAAACAAATTTTTCTAGCTAGCTACCACACACATATCATATCATATCTCGGCCAAATGAAATGTTATCAGCAAATAACTTGAGATTGTTGTTTACCATCCCACTACGATGCTCTGAACCAAATTTGGCAAAGATCGGCCTTTAGGGGGCGCTATAAGCAACGTTTATTTGTTTTGGCCAATAACTCAATGCATTTAAATGGGGAATTTGTAATTGCAATATCTCTGCCACAGTACATGCAATCAACACGAAACTTGTGATGCTAGTTCGGCATGCCTCTCGGAGGCTCTCTACCAAATTTGGCGAAGATAGGCCATTAGGGGGCACTATAATCGACGTAGATGTGTTTTGGCCCTTTTACTCAATGTTAATGACATATTTGCAATGGGAATGTACCACAGACCTTGCAGCTAACACTACTCAATATTTACTGATGTTTGCCTCCTACGTTACGTTTTGGTTTTCGCTTTTGCGTGCTCCTCTGGTTTTTTACAATAAACAAACTTCTTAAGTCCACCTGACAAAGTTTCCACAACCTTCACAGTGGACAAATGCAACTCTTTTCTCTCACTTTTTCAATCCAAAATCAACACCATTCATAGGCACTGATGAAAATACTGAGCACCCACGTGTGCCAGACTGCCAGTAGGCTACATTCATTTACAATTAAACATTGCAGTTGGTGCTAAGTGGAGAGTCTGTCATAGTGTGATTGGTTATGTCGGTGGCATTGATTCTTAATTTCCCACGAAGCTGATCGTGGTAACGTGTCAGTTGAACTTTTCATCTCCAATCCTATCCATATATCATTGTTAAAGGTAGTCTGTATATGCATGGAGGTGAACTGTTGACCGCTACGTTTGCAACGGCGACATACCGCAGACGTCGCGGCTCACGCTTCTTGATATTTACCGATGTTTGCCTCCCTGCCGCCCGGCTTCGGGTTCCGCTTTCGCGCGCTCCCCGGGGCATCGGGGGCGACTGGCGTGGGTGGCTTGGGCCCCGTCATAACTGCATGCAGTTCTAGTTTAAATAGTATTTTAAAAAAAATACTATTTAATTCATTCATCCAAGCGTAATGAGTTGTTATTCTTTAATATAGTTGATACTTTGTGTATGGCTTAGTCTTAAAATGATCATGGTTGTGTGGTCAACTCCTGCCACATCAGAAGAAGTGGGCTGGACACTAAGGGCCAGATGTACGTACATTTGCGAATGTAGCGTTATCAGCGCACACTGTGATACTTCAGCTCACGTCGTATTTACCAAACCTGCAGTTCATCGGGTAATCAGCGACTTTCTCCGCCCACTATACCATAAATTGCGCGCATCTTTCTATCATGGATCAGCCACCAAGTCAGTCAAAACAGCGAAAACAAAGATTTAGCAATAACAAAGTTGATCTGCTTGTTCATGAAAGAACAGCTTGATGCGTGTTATTTCAGCATTAGTGGTTGGGAAATGTATGTATTGACTAGTGCGCTGTAGCAAAGCGTTAAGTATTGGTGCTATGATATGGCTGAGAGCAAACTGCGATATTCCCACTGCTGATGCTATGACTGTGTGAAATGATCCTGATGCTAATATTTGTAATGTAGCGAGGAGTTTAACAACTGCTGGAATGGAATGTGAACGCTGAGTCGGAGATTCAATGTCATCTTTGATTTCTTCCAGTAACTGTAATATTGCATGGCTGCTTAATCTATTAACTCAACTGAAAAAGTGTGATCCTTGTGGCAAAAATCTTTTCAGCTCATCTCCTTGGCCTATCTTCGTCTCGCTCGGATTACTGCTGCCATTTCACCAGGAGGCATATGCGAGGAAACCCGCTTGCGGCTGGTTTACACCTGCTTTTAAGAGGCGGAGAATTTTCACCGCAAAATAGAGGTGCGCTTTCACGGGCGTTTTTTTATACATAACGCGGAATACATAATTAGGCACACTTTACTCTTCTCCCATCTCTTTATGGGAAACTCCCATTTTCCCCTTCACCCTCCCATGAATGCATATGCATGACACGGAAAAGCGCAATTTGCCATTTTCAGTCCCCGCGACAGGCAGTCTGCGCTTTTACCTCAGTGCGGCCTGTTTGTACATACCTCGCCATGCTTTTACGTGCATGTTGCGAAACAAATACGCCTGAAGTGGGCGCAAAAGCGTTAGTACACCTGGCCCTAATGCTGAATGGATTGTTGCTACTCTGCTTTCTCAATCACTCTCTGACCATGGGTAAGTGAATCAGAATTACAAGCAAAATCAAGGAAATCCAATAGTCAAGTTGCGCAAAAAAGAACACCTTGAATTGTCTTTGATTTCAAAACAGAGATGTTGTAAGGTAAAAGTTAAGGTTAAGCCACTAAAGCCAGTAGCCTAGTGCTACCCATGCTGACACGAACGTGAAGCTTTCCCTTAAACTTAAAAACGAATCTAAGCTTTCAGTTGTCACCCTACCACTCCAAATGTAAAACTGACATTTACAAATATGCAATAATAGTCAAACAAGTACTTAGTGTAATTGTAAAAAAAAAAGTAAATGTGTTTTCATTTATATTTACCATTCAATATTGTAATTGCTGCTGTCAGTCCCATAAAAGAACATGACAGCGCGGCGTGTTTTGGAACTATACAGGCTTACGTGAACCACGTGACCACCCCGCTAGCGAGATCGAGTGTCTCAACTCTTCTCTCTCTATGGCTCTACCATCGCCCACCCCCCACCCTCTGCGGTCTCAAGGAAAACAAAACAAACAAAAATCACACCTTGCCTAATCACTCTCCTCTAGTTCTTGTGGGGTTGAGGTCATTAAGTGTGATATTTGTGCTGCTGTGCTTTTCCATAGGTTGATAGTTGATGATTTGATTTGTTAATCCTTGCTGCTCAAGCATAACTATGTCTAGAAAATACGCTAACCACTGTTTTATACAAAGCGAGTGGGGGGTTGAGCCAGCATTGAGCTATAATTTTCTTGGTTGCAGTTGAGCCGGCTAGCTAAATCTTCCTCTGTCTCTCGAGCAGGTGTAATTTAGAGTCATCTATAAGTAACAAAACAATCGGGTCAGTAGGAATTACACATCCTATCACATCAAATAGTATTGATGTTGTTTTATGCCAAAACTCATGCACCTGTTCACACTCCCAGACCATATGCAGGAAAGTTCCAGTTTGTTCAGGTTGACAGAACGTACAATAGGGAGTGGGAATGGCTTTCGAGACGTATCTCTTCTGGGGAGTCCAGTATGTCCTATGACATATGTTGAAGTGGATCTGCTGGTGATTTGGGTTCTTGGAACAGTGGAAAATGTTGTCCCAAACTACCTCCCAATTAATTGTGTTCCCCTCAACACTCAGCTCTAGTTCCCATTTCTTTACTATTGGGAGTTCTCCTATGGATACTTGAAACAGCTTAGCATAAATCTTGGACACTAATCCTCTCACAGGAAAATCAACAAACCATTTAATGAGTGGGTGCACCTCAAGACTGTTTCCCCATGGCACTCCATAACATTTTAGGGCTGATCTTAAGCAAAGATAAAAGTAAAAAGATTTCCTGGGGACCTCAAAACTAGCTCTCAGGTCTTCAAAACTCAACATACCTTTCTCATTGAATAACTGGTCTAAAGTATTAAATACCTCTGTCCCTCCACTGCTGACAAGCAGCATATTGGGGTATTCACGTGCCACTTATTGGTGTAGCGCAGGTGCTCTTCCACCTGTTTAAAGTTGGCCAATGTGTTGATGATAATGGGGCCATAGGTTAGCATACATACTTTTTTGGACAAACACCTGCAAAGGCAAGGTCTTGCAGTCTTAGACTTCCAATGAGGTTTTGCTCTATTCCTCTCCATAGAACTGTAGATGAGGGGTCCATCCACACTCTGAGGGCCTGTAGCTGAAAGGCCTTGTGATACATTTTAAAGTTGGGGAGGGCCAGCCCTCCAGTGTTTGTGGTACGTTGCAAGGTAGAGTATTTTCGCCTAGGTTGTTTATTGTTCCAAATATACTGCCGAAAGTATCAAGTTTCTTCCAGAAATTTATTGGTGGGGGTAAGGGGATCATTGAACTTAAGAAATTCACATGGTGAGCTATGTTCATTTTAACAACAGCAATCCTGGACCGCAGTGATGCCGGCAGCGCAGTCCACCTGGCCAGATCCCTTTGAACATTACTTAATATAGTTTCATAGTTGTCCTGGACCACTCGCTATAGTGATGCATGTATGTATACCCAAATATGTAATTTTGCTTTGGGTTGGTATTAATAGCTGATATCACATGCCTGTTGTTCAATAGAAGAAGATTAGATTTATTCCAATTAATTTTATAGCCAGAGATTGAGCCAAATTCGTTGAAGATCTTAAGAATTTTTGGAATAGAGTCCTCAAGATCAGAGATGTACAACAAAATATCATCTGCAAATAATGATATTGAGCAGCTATTGGATTTAATATGGACATTACATATTTTATTTTGCCTTATGGCTTGGGCTAACAGTTCAAGAGAGATCGCAAATAGCATGGGGGAGAGCGGACATCCTTGTTGAGTGCCCTGCTATGCCATGAACTACTACAACAACTATTTCTAGTCACTGTTCCATTATCTTTATTGTGACTATTATTGCCACTGTTCATCACACCCCCAACCGGGGGTGAAGTGTGATCACGGAAGGCTTGTATCATGTGGATGCTCTGACAGTTTTGTTGTCATTACTTAGAATTCCTCACGGGAGAGACACAAACTACACACTATAGCTTTAAGACCCCACGAAAACCCTGTACTAATCTTAACTAGTTGTTTCGGTGCCTAAACTTAACTGTCTTTGCCGCATGACGCTCAGCTTTTGTCAGCTAAACTCAACTGCAACAACCGCTGAAACAACCGTCACCTCAAGTTCACAGTCACCTTTTGTCGGCTAAATTTAACTGTACAGACCGCTAAACTCAACTATCATGTGACCGGTCGTCACGTGACCGGCCGGCGGTAATTTCGTAGGATATCAAACATATTGTTGTGCATACGTTTTCTTACAATGTACGAACCCGTTCATGAGAGTGCGTTGTCAGGGTTATCTGATTACATCATCATTTTAAAGTAAATATATAAATATTTTTTATATAAACTACAGCAGTGTTTCTCAAATGGGGGTACGCATTCCCCTAGGGGTGCTTTGGAGTACTGCAGGGGTGAGTGAGAGTTTTGCAAAATGCTAATTTCAAAATGTCATGCATTACTCTTAAAATAGTACAATTATAATCAATGAATTAAGTGATGGATTCAAAACATTTGAAATGTAGGATTTGAATGTTTTTCAGTTACAAGGCTGTTGTTTAGTAAATCTATCACTGCCGACGCTCTTTATATAGACTTTTTTCCTAACCAAAAATGCTTTGCGCTGGTCAGGGGGTACTTAGTCTCGCTTTGCCAGACCTTCATCTACTGCGGCGCTGCGGAGGAAGGTCTGGCTAGTCCACACAGCATTCCTGGATGGGAGAAAAACGTGTTCTGGTTTATTGGCATTTCTTTAAGGTGTCTTTAAGTGCTAGGTACCAGGAAAAGCTGCAGTGCCGTGGCAAAATAGCCTTGGGAAGGAACTTGTTTTGGTGGAACGTGTACTTTCAAAAGTAGTTTTAGTCGTGCAACAGAAAACTCAGATTGGACAGATAGTCTAGCTAGCTGTCTGGATTTACCCTGCAGAGAGCTGAGGAGCAGTTAACCATGGTCCTCATAAATCCACCAGAGTTTAGAATGCCAACACAAAGAAAGAGGAAGGGGACGGATATCTGGCCTAAATGAGTGAAATCCGGCAGAATTTCCATTGGCAATGGAGCAATCCTGGAAGTGGAACGTCAAGGATATAGACTAGGAGGTACTTGGCTTAAAACAAAAATTTCAAAGGGGTTTACAGTATTGAAAATATTTGAGAACCACTGCACTTCAGTATAACCAATCAGACCTCCAAACACATGCTCCTTTATCACGCAGCCAGACAGTTCTGAAAGTCATCTCAGGTCGTTGCTTCAATTTTGAACAATCTGTCTGTTCTAAGTACTAGGGCTGCCACCTCTTAGTTGATTAGTCGACTAATCGGTCGTTTTGGTCTTAGTCGACTAAGATTTCTTTAGTTGATGAGTCATTTTTTATGCTTATTCATGCTTAATTACTCATTTCCAAGAAACTTATGAGCACATTTCTGGTAAGCACAATATTTAAAGTGGTGCTTTTGCAGGATTAATTGTGGAGAAACTCAGTTTTACAGATGGTTAATTAACTACATTTATATTGTGCTTTTCTAGTCTTAATCACCTCTCAAAGAGCACAGCTCTGTCGATTACATCAACTAATCGATTAATCGACAAAATCATATAAGTGTTAGTCGACTAAGAATTTCTTTAGTCGAGGACAGCCCTACTAAGTACCTCAACTTAATGGAAGTGCAATGACAAATGACTAGAGTACCCCTTTAATTTCTTTGATGAGGCTGTATATGCACCGATAATATACCTAAAGGATTTCATCAGAGCGTTGAAGAAATACATTTGGCAGCTATGTTTTTCAGAAGAAAATCTTAAGAGAACTTTTAGGAAAATATTTTGTATGATACTGTTCTGCTCATTGCTGGACTATTTATGTGAAATTCCAACCTCTCATACCAGAGATGGGGACTTGAGTCACACTTAAGTCGCACAAATAGCTGACTTCAGACTCGACCCAAAGACTTCAGACTTGACTCGGACGCATGCGCTATGCCTATGTGCGTGCACTCACATAAATGCACTGATGATGGCGACACCAAGTCCTCCCGGAGTTGTGCCTTCTGTCATTAGTTTTGCTTTCAATAACTTCTTAAACAGTGGCAGTAAGCGAACAGCTACATGCAAGGTGTGTGGCACCAAGATAAATGATGCCGGATCAACAACGTCAAACTTTATCAGGCATCTCAAATCACACCCAGATAGGTCAGTCACTTGCTAATGTGAAAGAGACATTAAATTTAGCATATATCGTCACAGGTAACAAGCTAACCATCGCAAAGTGTTGTGCTAATCCTGGGAACAGGCAAATTGTATCTTTATAGTTGTATCCATATTTTATTATTATTTCACTAGGTTGTTGTTAAATAGCAATACGGAAAGTATCAGTTGACACGTTTGTGCCATGGTTGGTGTATTAACTTTCAATACAGATGTTTCCCTCACACTTTGAACACTGACAAATGTAATGCATGATGAGGTTGGGCTTTACAGCCAGTTAGTAACATACAAACATTTATTCTTTGGTGCAGATACCAAAATGTTGAAAAATACAGTTATGAAATTGAAACAGGGTTCTTAATTTGTGTTTCTTCAGATTGTATTGCAGTAGACCCCATGAAGTTATCCTACAACTGATTTTGATACTGTACTGTATGGATGGTAGTTACAGGACATGCTTTGAATTCATAAGATTTAACAATACAGTGTTAGGGACAGATCAGATGGCCAGAGACTTGAGACTTGACTTAGACTTGTGGCAAAAGACTTGAGACTTGACCTTGCCCCTCAAAAGACTTGAGACTTGACTTGGACTAGAGCTCAAAGACTTGAGACTTGACTTGGACTTCCAAAAAATTACTTGTGATCATCTCTGTCTCATACACTGTTTCAGGTTATTCAGTGATAATGTGTTGTGATACCCAATTTCCCTCAATATGACTTGTCTACAACTTCCTCATTTAGAGATTAACTTACTTGCAGTTTGGCTGTAACGTGTAGGTGGAGAGAATGATAGAGAAGACAACAACATGAAAGTAACCTTACTAACAGTACTATGATTGTTATCTTTTACTGAGAAACTCTAAGACCTTATCCTTTGCTGTTGATGATAAGATTACTTGAATGTTTTCTGCTATCAAAACTTCAGTCTCCACAGAAAATCATGTTACCTACTTTTAAGTGGATTCTTAACAAGCACATGTCATCATCATATCTCTAAATTAAAGCAGAACCACAAGTCCTCCAAGCTTATTATGGACACATGTTTGACGCAACAACACAGACTGTAGCGAATACAAAAAAGCATGGTGAAATAACTCACCAGTGTACACCCAGACGCCTGGGGTAAAGCAGGAAACAGGAAATAGGCCCCTAATGGAGCACATGCTGTCCTTTTCCTTATTATTAGCATTCAAAGATGAACTGATTATTGCTAACCAGTTATTAATACCTGTAGTTCAGTGAGACTAGCTGTATCTAACAAAGTCTTAACGTTTTTTTAAATACTTAAAAATATCTTTTCCACATAAAACTACAACTGATCCAGGGTGAAAGACAAGGGTGCTCGTATTCACCCATTTGTCTTTTCATTCCGCTTGAGTACTGCAGATACGCTTTGCCATAATAGTGTGTAGAATACAGATGAAGACCTAGAGCTACGTAACTCTTATACCTCTTGGACACCAATTACCTGGGGCAGACCAGGGTTATCTGACACATGTTAAACCCTTCTTTTGTCAATCCAAACCAAGACAGTCAACACATGTTGATCCCTGGTCATGACAATTCAGATCAGATCTGGGTCACAGCCTGGGAGCGAAGCATACACTTAGAAAATCCTGGAATTGCGCCTGTGGTTATCGTTTTTTTGTCATGGCTAATTTATTAATGACTAATTACTCACGCATTATCTGTAATTAGAGAAAAGAATCACTTCATCCGATGTTTAAAGTGAATAAAATAGCCTTGCCAGCCTACTTACTGCAGTTCCACAACCGCTCTTGAGAATTTTAAGTTTATTGCGGTTAAGTTTAGGCCACAAAAATTGAGCGTTATGTGGCGACGGAACTTAAGTTTAGGAAAAAGATGGTGGTTTGGATTAAAACACTCCCAAGGAACACGCATTTCCTGGGTGAAATCATACAAATTACAGTGTAACTTTTTGTAGCTTTTCGAACGTATGGTTCATGAGAACAGGCTGCACAGGTTAACCCCCTGGTTGAGCCCTTGATGTGAGTAAAAATAATAATTATATTATAAGATACTTAGCTGAACATCTTCTATTATGCCTGTTATTAGTTGGTTTTACAAGCTTTCTTTAAATGTCAGTGCTACCCTATAAAAGCTTTTGCTAATATGAATGAGAGCAACAGACCTTTAAGAGGGAAAGCACTACAATGCAACAACTCATCAAAATAGGGCCAGAGCATGATGTATACAAGAAATCCACATTCTTTGAGTCTGACATAGTTAACGAAAAACACATTTGCATCAACATCCCCCACTTTCAAACTAGAAGAGCATTTGTCTGACTGTGACGTATTGTTTAGAGATCAGCAGAGAGCCTCCTGTAAACCAGCCACTGTCACACTGAGAAAGCGAAGGGTATGAAAGACTGTATTAAAGGCTTCACTATCACCATGCTCCCACAGCTTAAAACATCTTCTCAGTGAACCCATTTCTTTTTAAAATGCTCCACTTTGGAATTGTTAAGTTTATTTGAAAGGGTAACGCAAAATGATGCAATGCGTAATCATTTCAAATGTTCTATCCCAGAACATTCTCAGAACTTCATACTGAGATTACTAAAAAAAACTTATATTATCGTAATTTCAAACCTAAAGGGACAGTTCACTCTAAAATCAAAAATACATATTTTCCTTCTTACCTGTAGTGCTATTCATCAATTTAGATTGTTTTGGGGTGAGTTGCCCAGTGTTGGAGGTATCTGCGGTAGACATGTCTCCCTTTTGTTTCACTGTTGTATAGTTAGGCAAATCTTATGTTGCTTGTTAATGTCCCAGCAATGTTGTTTTGGACATGTCCACCAAAATGTATGTCTATGCTATTGTGCCTTGTTTGTTATCTGGTCTGACAGTTCAGCTGTACTTCTGTTGATCTTAACCAACTGTTCTTGTTTTTAAGTTGTTGTCTTTTAGCATTAGCATAATCAACTTGTATTTTATAGGGCCGAATCTGTATGTATTATTAGATAGCTTAATTGTTTTATCTCTTTTTAGGGTGAACTCTTACCACCAGTCCAGGGACAGCGGATGTAAAATAGCCTCCAGGCTAATTCTGGCACATTTTGCTTTGATGTATTATTAGTGTGCATTGTCCCTGATAAATAAACCTGAAATAAATAAAATGATCTTCAATATAATGGAACTAGATGGCACTGGGTTTGTGGTGCTCAAAGTACCAAAAAACCCATTTGAAAAACCCAACAGCAATATCTCTTTCCCGAAATCATGACGCAGTTACTCAGGATAATCCACAGACCTGGTTGTGAGTAGTTTCATGTAGGAACTATTTTCTTTCTATGGAACTACACCCACCAACCGTATCACGGCGCCAAAGGTGCATACTCATGGACAAGCGGCTAATGGCCCAACATTGCTAGCTTGTGGAGATTAGTTTATAACCGATACTGCTAGCCAGTGGTGCAATGTAACCAAGTACATTTACTCAAGTACTGTACTTAAGTACAAATGTTGAGGTACTTGTACTTTACTTGAGTCTTTTCTTTTCACGCCACTTTCTAGTTCTACTCCACTACATTTCAGAGAAATATTGTACTTTTTACTCCACTACATTCATCTGACACCTTTAGTTACTAGTTACTTTACAAATTAAGATTTGTTCACACAAAACACATGTAGTTTATAAAATCTGATGTTTTATTATAACTTATAACTAGCCAACAATATAACGGCCTACAAGTCCAGCTGAAATGATTAGACTATTAAACACACTACTGTTTGAATCCTTTACACTTTCTACAATGGGAGGATTTTCCAGCATTGAGTACTTTTACTTTCTAATACTTTAAGTACATTTTCCTGATACTTACATACAGTACTTTTACTTGTATACAATATATGTAGTAGGGGGTCCCTGCTCCGCCTTTCTCTCCTTGTCTTAAAAAACGTTGAAGACCCCAGCTATAGATGTTTTCAAAACTCCACAAAGGGCATCAGTGCCTCATCTGAGGTCTAAATACCATCCCTTAACTGGTAAAGTCATTGTGCCCAACCTCTGCCTGCATCATGAGTCAACAAACAACAAAGCCTTGACCAATATGCATCTTATTTGATGTGGCATTCAGATAAGAGTCGATCTTGATACCGCCGGCGAATATGCCCGGAGCTCTCTAATACTTAATTTACGAAGCTGCATCACACTGCAGTGTGATATAGGCTCGTCATCATGGCAACTGGTATCAGAAAAAAAGGACAGCAGATGGTGTTTTCATTAAAGAATTTAAGCTGATAGAAGAATCAACCGAATGACTTTGTGTCGGAGTCTCCGGTGCACTTATCATATTACATTTAGTTCTCTAGCTGCCGGGAAAAACACACACACAGGCCAGTGTCAAAAAGGGTCGCTGATACACAGGAGCTATCTGTGTTCCTGTTACACTGTGCACAGTCATGAGCTTGATCCCTCACTGGAGACTGAGAGCTGAGCATGTCCAAGTAATGCATCGGTAGTAGGGATGGGAAAAGAAATCCATTCACGTACATATCTGGATTTGTTGCGATGATTTTTAAAATTCATTCTTTTCCTAATTAATATGTTTTATTTTATTTTTCAGGGTTTTTCCTGACTCAGAATGAGCCTTTTTTTGGGGGGGGGGGGGATACACACAACAGTAAGCATGATCGGTCAGCGTACAGTAAAGGCAATGAGTCTGTGTTACCATATTTGACAGAAATCTATTCAATTTCCTATTATTTCTGACAATTAGATAAACAAAAATGTCTGATGAACTATGACCAAAAAAGTCATAAAAAATCAAGTCCAGGCACTGAAGAGCATGATATGCTCACCCTGGCCTCCAGGGGCATAACACCACAAACCCAATACACAACACATGGTATAAAATGCAGCACTTGGGCCACCATTCTTTATGGCCCTGGAGGCCAGGATGAGCATATCATGCTAGAATCACTCTGATGTTCCCTTTGTGTCACTACACCCTGAGGAAGGCTCAAGCCGACACACGTTGACACAGCTACTAAATGGATCTTGAGGTAAGACTGTCAAACTTCGGAAACTCTTCATGAAAGTCTATAAAGCGTTTAAAAATAAAACTTTTGCAGATATTACCACATCACCCTGCCTTATGACACCCCCCTACGGAAAACCGTCGGCAGCTGTCAAACCCAAAGACAAGAAACAGAATAGGCAGACTGATCACCAGTCTGGCACATAATGATGTAGCCTGGATCAGTACCAAGATTTAAACTTCATTAAATTTACATCACAACTTGCAACTGCTAGAGACACGGATTTTCTGTGTGTGTGTGTGTGTGTGTGTGTGTGTGTGTGTGTGTGTGTGTGTGTGTGTGGTCACAGCAGGGAGGTCTAGTGAAGAGAAACCTTGTGTATTGGCATTCTGCAGGCTACAGGACTTTGGCTGTGTGGAATTGAACAACATGAAGGTCTTACCAGAGGAAGTGGCGAAGTAAAGACTCCAGGCAGTGCTGAGGAGCTGCTGAGCTCCCCGGGAGAAACACCTACAAACACACGCACACACGCACACACACACACACACACACATAGAGCAAAGTCAAGATAATGAGCAAGCGAGATGAAAACCACAGTCCAGCTATGAAAACAGCTGTCCTCAAGAAGGCTAGAAACATTCGCACACGTGTTGCCATGGTATTAAAAATTTAACCGAGGCATTTTAAAGTTTAAAAGCTTCTCACTGGTGAGGGCAATGACATTAAAAAGCACATAAAACCCAGGTATCTGTCTATGTTTTCACTGGCTCTTTATAATTACAAGTCAGTAGAGGAAATAAATGTCACAGTGATGCACAGACACCAGTTCTGCCTTTTGTGCTGAGTATGTATTGCAGGATGTAGTCATACCCCAATATCTGGCTTATGTGACCTATTTGCAACATGACCCTCAACATAGCAACTTCCACAGCAGAATTAAAGTAACCTCTAGTAGTTGCCAAAGAACACCCCTCCTTCCTATGCAGCGCTGCAGTAATGGCCGAGAAATCCCAGTATCTGTTTCTTTCTTTTCCCTTTTGGACCAGGGGGGCTCTCAAATGAGTTAATATATATTTTTGTGTGTCAGCCCCCCAGGCAAACGGTCATAAATAAAACAACAGTGACAAAAAAAAAAAAATGTGCAGGGAAGCTAAAATTCGCGGGTTGGACTCAAGTCTGGTGTTTTGCCAAAAAAAAATCATTGGAAGTTATTTTAGGGTCATGGTGAGATCTCAGCGGAAGAAGAGGAAAACAAAACAAACAGGAGGTGGTTTGATTATAATGAGGGTGAGAAAGGAAAGCATTTGTTTATGTCATTAATTCATTGGCAGGACAGGGCTGGCCATCTCGCTCTCCGACAGACGGCAATCACTTGTAATCAGACTTAATGGGCCCTCCAATGGGAATGCTTTTCCTCCCTCCGTGCTCCGGCTGTAGCACTCTTTAACACACTTGTCCACACAAGCATGGGTGCACTTATACGTGGAACTCATCTGGGGGAAATATAACGCACAAATTATTGTTTTAATAATACCGTCTATACCGTCGACAGCACAACATAATCAAGTCCTATTTGTGTGTGATGCATATGGACACATTTGCTTGGTTCATATTCTCTGCCAGTCACATTTGCATTAGAGGTCGAGCGATTAATCGGCCGGCCATTTTTTTTACATAATCGGCATCAGCCAATATCCCAGTATATCAAGCCGATTAATAGGCAGGCGCATCTGCGGGCAGCCTAGTGTTAAAAACATGAATAGGCAACATTTTTTACAGCGCACCCAGACCAGCTGCCTCCAGCCCCTCCCCTCGTGAATTCTTGCGCCGTGTGTCTCGCACAGTCACTTCAGGCTCAGACGCTACCGTTAGTAGTAGCATATTGCTGGTGTTCTTGCCTTGGGATTAACTGTACTAATAAAACCGTACAAAACACCGCGGCCACACCGCTGTGGAAGCTCCCCGAATGTCATTTATCAGAGTCTGGTTGTTACCCCTGTCCGTGGTAGTCTCATCCACTCCTATAACGGAGCTAACTGGAGCTAACCGCTAACGGAGCTAATCGTTGCTAACAGAGCCTTCAGTTCTCTGTGCCTGTATCCATTAACTGCATCTATGGACTCAAGCACAAATAAAACCCTTAATTTTATTAAATTGGCTGGACGAGTTTTAAATTACAACCAAAAGTTGTTTGAATGACAGAAATCTGCTCAGATAAGATCCTAATGAGGTCAACAGGACATGTAGCCTAACAGTAGGATCCCCAAAACACAGATAAAACACTTCAACAAATGAACAATGATCTAACAAACGAGGTGAACAAGAACTGACTTTAGATAGCCCTAGTCTTATGTGATTCAACAGGAGTTAGGAGGAAATAGTGTTGAGATTAATAATAACATGTCACTTTCTGTGAAGCTTGCAGATTTGTATTCTCAGAAGTTTAATAAATGCTGCTAAGTGCACTAAACTTTATTTTTTCATTGAAAAGTTTATTTGACAAAGTTTATTTTCTTCTTACCTGTTTCGTTTATTTAATATATTTTTCATACATTATACAATATACAGTATGTTTTTACATTATACATTTTTAATTGAAGTATACATGTGTAGATTGGTGAAGTGTTCAATAAATGTTTTTGTTGAGAAATTCTGTGTGTATATTAGTGTTACATTTTATCTTTCAACTAGAGGTTTAAAAACAAGCACATATCGGCCAAAATAAATCGGCAGCATTTATCGGCCATCGGCTGACCCTGGTTTCTAAAGATCGGCATCGGCATCGGCCAGAGAAAACCCATATCGGTCTACCTCTAATTTGCATTCACTCATTTGCAGAGTCTCAGCAGGTTAAAGCTCACTTCTGTCGCCTCCTGCTCTCCATCAACACAGTTTACAACGCTCATTAAAGGATAATCGGCTGTATTCCTTATTTTGGCAGTGTTGGCCATTACCAGCAGGGTTCGACATTAACCATGGGCTGATGGCCTGTGGGGGCAAAAAATTACTCTGTGGCCACCAAATATCCCCGTTAGGTGGCCACCAAGTTTTATCAATCCTCTCCTGAGGATGAGACTGCGAGTCTCAATGAGATTACCTGTCTAAACTAAATTTCAATAAATTAAGAAAAGCCCCATACTGCGGACCTTTGCTAAAGCCCAGTTTAGACCAAAGATTGGCAACGAGACCAAACCATTTTAGAACGTCGCAGGGAAAAGTTTCAGCGGTCTGAACCGGCCCATCTCAGCTCGACTCAAACCAGCTGATGGTGTTGCTGCGACTCAGCTGGTCAAGTCTCCAGAGGCTGGTTTTAGAACGTAAGGAACGTCACCTGTTTCAACAGCCAATAAAGAAGTCATCTTGTAAAGTCAGCTTTAAACTGTAGAAAAAAAATTATCCATAATCCGTTTTATTTCTATGTTACAAACTGTCAACTGGTCGAAATGGCAGATAGACGGAGCCTCAATGTGCGCACACAAGCACAGTATGTACTGTGGAGCGAGTTAGAGAGTTACTGAAGAGAGGGAGCGCATAGGAAAAAGCTGTGAATCAGAGAAATAGAACGAGTTTTCGCTGATTCATCACTTGAAATGTAACTGTAGCAAGCATCTCACTATCACTAACTTTATCCAAGTTCATATTTAGACGCAACAAATGATATATCCAGCAACAAAAAAGACTGAAAGTTGGAAGATAATAACTGAAGTACAAAGAGTCATTCCATTGGAGATGATACACCTTCTCGTCTCAATTGTGTGAACTGGCAGGTTTCAGAACGCTGCAGACTCGACGCGTAGTTGCAAGTTTCAGCTAGTCTCGTCACAAATCTTTGGTCTGAACTGGGCTTAACCACAGATCCTCTATACTAAAGAAAGCGCATTTCATCCAGCGCCAATAGAATGAAATAGGGATGCACCGAATCCAGATTTTTGGGGTTCGGCCGAATACCAAATTCACTGGTTAAGATTCTGCCAAATCCGAAACCGAATACCGAATCCTACACCCATCCTCAGTCCATTAACACAGTAAACACATTAATGAAGTAAACAACGTCTACAGCCTCTAAAATAGTTAAATGTAACAACTTAATGTTGAATCCACACGCTCTTTTCACATCGTAGGAAAGCACATCGCTATCGCCAGATGAGGTTTGATGAGATGAGTTTGGCTAATTTTTGCTAACCAGTGTATGATGAAGGCATGTTGGGTGGGTGAAATTAGGAAGCTAACGCTAGCTAACGAGCAGCAGCCGGCCGTTCGGTGGCTCCGCTCCCACTGTAGGGAGACTCATTTACCGAGAGAACAGCTGACAGCCTGGTTTTTAGTTTTTAGCTGTGACTGTCCTTCCTTTGCCGTACCTGAAGTTGCTGCATTTTGGCTGCTGTCTGTAGATTCCTTCATGCACAACTTGTATTCTTTTGGATGTTTCATACCAAACAAAATAACAAAAAACAGCGGCGATTTTGTGTATTGTTTAGGGTCCTTGCCACCACAAGACAAATCGGCATTGCAAATTGAACATGTAGCTGGACTTGAATAACCTTCTTTTGACTGAAAGTACTGCCAAACTACATTTTTTCTGCTCACGAGTTCCATTTTCACTTTCTCACAGCCTACTGCATTGAACGGTCCACCTACGTAAACACCTTCCCTAACATGGACATCGGAAAAACGTTTTTCCGAGTGAAAACGTCATCATTCACGTCCCTTCCTGTGGGAATCAGAGGTGGGAAACTCGGGCAGATTTTGCTAACCGAGTTTCCCAGTTGGTGACGCGTTGTTGACAACTGACGTTTGACGTAGGCGAATTTGGTTCACTGAACATATTTCAATGACAATAAACTTATTTATTGTGGACAAACGCCTCTGCTGAGAAACATACACAGACATAACATGTTTCAAATTATTCATAAATAGGCCTATGTATAAAAAAAACAACACCTTATCCGTGTCCTTTCCCCTTCGTTGTCCTGCAGATAACAAACATCTGACGATGTGCTGTTTGTATGCTCGCATAAGAAAACAGCAGCAAATAGATAGATACTTTATTGATCCCCAAGGGGAAATTCAAGGTCCCAGTAGCTTAATTACATCACACACAACATACACATACATCATAAACAGCATGATAAAATAAAAAATCCACATGAATGTACTAAGAGATGTATAAGCATGAGACGCTTACAGTGACAGGGCAGAGACTGATCCTGTGATTCAGTATGAGGGTGTGTGTCATGGTGGTAGTGCAAATAGGTCCAATAGTGCAAGGATAAAGTGTCTGTTGTATTAATCAACGGCGGCGTCATTACGTCGACCAGCGTAGCGCGCATAGTGCAAGCGTAGGGTTCCTGGATTCGGTGCATCCCTAGTACGAACGTTAGCTGACGTTAGATCTTGCGAGAGTTTGATCCTAAGACAGAAACAGGTCTCAAACAAAGTTAATTTTCTCCTGATGTGTCTGTCTGAAAAATGCAATTTTAGTGTCCTGGAGATATGTGGCTTGTAAAAAATGGCTCTAATATTTACTCTGGTGACTATGGGGCGGAAGAATCGCCCATAATCTGGGTTAACGTTTACTTCTCCCATTAGAATCATGGTGCTGCTGCGCCGCGGGTTGGGAACCGAAACCCGGTTCTAAATAAGAACCGATTCCAAAAATGTCAACATTCTACGAAAACAACAAACAGCACTCATTCTGGTGCTCCTAATGGCATTAGGAAAACAACCAATCAGAGCCCAGGAGTCTCTAACGCAATTTGCCAATGACTAATTAAAGAGACTCCTGGGCTCTGATTGGCTGTTTATCTACGGTGGAAACTTGCAAATGCCATTAGGAGCACCAGGAGGAGGCAGAGGAACATGATTTTTTCACAGATTATCTGTCTCATGTGCTACTGCCAGGATGTAGTGACAGTTTCAGCAAATATGACAAAAATGTTTTTTTTTTTTTATAAAAGTTAACTACAGAACCTTTTTAATCACGAAAACTGCAAAAGATCAAGCAATGCAATGCATTGGGCATTTCCCCCCAGTAAAAATAAATTAGTAGTGAATATATTAGTGTACGTTATTCATTATTATATTATAAATCAGTGAGTTTTTCACTGAAAAAAATGCAATCTATTATCCTGTATTCAGCCAAGTAACTGCTTTATGTACACTTTAAATGACATACCTTCTCTGTAGACTAAGTAAACAGCATCATATCTGACAATATAACTTAAAATAAATTTAATTTAAATGGCTTGTTTGAAATCACTTCCCATTCCACTGCAACAAAACTAGCTATAATTATCTTTGGTTAATAACTGAATTTGATGCACACACAGAGTGTATGACAAAGACAATGGAGCTGCAACATATCGAATACCTTCCATTTATCTGATTCCAACTTTACCAGTCATGTTTAAAAAAAGGTTTCCAAAATATTTTCAGACTATGATGCTCCTATCAATTCAGAAATGTGTGTGTATATATTTTGCTGAAGCAAGACCCAAGGAGAGAGATGAAAAGAAAGTATGTGCAAAGCAAAAACGCCCACTGATACACTCCGTTACTCAGTTTCCATGGTGATTTGAGGTTATATTTGACAACGTGACGCACATTTTCAGCATCCACTTAGGCTGTTAGTCATCTTCATCTTTTCCTGTGCAGTGAGCTAAAAGTATGAATGGACCAGACTAAGGAAAAGTAAGGTAAAATGACATTTGGGCCTGTGTCTGGGCCTGGTGACGGTCTAGAAAAGACGTGGATGAGTGTCGACAGGCAGAACTGTAACAGTACTAAATGGTTTAAAGTTAAGGCTGTGTAGGGCAGAGCTCCTCCTCAGCAGTTTTGTTTCAGGGGTGTGTTGAGTGGTCTGTGTCCGGTAGTCTCGCATTACCAGACCTTATTCCACAGCGCTGCGAGTTTTAAGCCTGGAACCAAGCCAGGCAGCTCCAAGATGAATCATCACCATAAACATTTGATGCGGCGCAAAATAACATTTTGAAAATGGCATAAAAGGCAAAGGTACAAGACTGTGAACAGAAACGATCATAGACTTCAATGTTAGCAGATCGCTCTAGCTGTTCCCTGATTGGGTAAACATTTCCATGGTAACAGCAAGTGCCATCAATCAGAGACATCGCGGTTACGCTTAGTATGGTGGGTAGCACTAGCGGCGCCAGGATTTTGATTGTAGGTGGGCCTCCAGAAAACTGGATGGGCCACACTGTAAAAAAAAAAAGTTATTTCACTGGAATTCACTGTATAATTTTACGGATTTTTTCAGTTTTTTCTACATTAAGTGTTAATGCCAGAAAAATACAGAAAAATACTTTTATTTAAAAAAACCCCCATTAAATTAAGGTTTTAGTCTGTAAATTGATATAATGAGATAATATAGTTGTTTAACAGGATAATTCCATTGCTTAACGGTCTTGAAAGTTAAATTACATTGAATTTTATGTAAAAAGACAAAAAAAAAACAATTTTACGGTGTGTAAAATTGAGGCCTCTTTCTGGTTTTTTACTGTTAAACCTTAAATTTAATGTAAAGAAACGTTAAAAAACAATCGTGAAAAAACGGTAAAAAGTCTGGCAGCAAAAGTTGCCAAACACTTACCGTGAAATGACAGTAAAAAACCTTATGTTATTCTACAAAGAATTTATTTTTAAAATACAGATATCTACTGTACATTTTCTGTATTTTCACAGTCCAACTACTGTAGATTTAAAAAGAATTGTAATCAAAAAACATATTTAGAATGTTAAACAAATGTATAAATCTGTACAAACACTGAAAAATATTGCAAAATACCTTAAAATTACATAATTTAAATGAAAACTGCTGTTTTCATACGGTTTTCTTTGGTAAATTCACACGATTATTCAATCCATCCACAAGAACTCCCTGTTAAAATACAGATTCCTGGAAGTAAAACACATAAAAATTATGTAAAATGACTTTCAAATACCCTCCTTTAGGCGTTTATTTTATGATTATCCAATCTATTTACGGTAAATTCCTGTTTAATACTGTGTTTTTACTGTACAAAAAAAGAGAAGATAATGGGATAATACCTTCCAGAAACATTGTAATAATAGTCATTACTTTATATAAACAATATTTGAGAGTATTTACAAGCAACTCTCCAATATATCTACATACTTTTACCATTAATGTATGTTGTTTACTTTAAATAAACATTCATTTATAGTTATTTACATGTCAAATTAATGTAAAATTACCCTATTTGACAGCCCATTAATAGTATCTTAAAAGCTTTAGGCATTTATTTTACATGATTATCCAATCAATTTACAGTAAATTCCTGTTTAATACTGGTTTTCTACTGTACAAAAAACAATATGTGATAATAACTTATTTTTTATTAGCAGAACCATTATTTTATAGTCATTACTTTATATAAACGTTACAATCAACTCTTCATTATGTCTACAGGCTTTTCCCCATAAATGTATAAGGGTTTACTTTATATAAACAATATTGTATAGTGTTAAAAAGAAACTAATATACTGTACTTTAATCATTAATATATCAGGTTTACTTCATACAAACAATACTTTATAGTGATTAAAAGCAACTATTCAATATATCTACAGACTTATCCCATTAATGTACTGTGTGTTTACTTTGTAAAAATATTTGACAATATTTACAATTAACTATCCAATATATGCATCAGAGACTCTTCAGAGGGTAAATATTGGTATAATGTATAGGGGTCCATTTTAGCTTATTCAATGTGGTCTCATACTGTGTGTTAGTGTTTTAATCACTGTCAAACTTCATCCTGGCCAGTGTCTCTTAATGCAAGTCTACTAAATTCTAGCAATAGAGTAGGACTTGTATTTAGCTTTGCAGTTATTTGAAGAGGGGTTAACAGAGGTACTGAGACAGGTAGGACCAGCCATACCCATTTAATGCATTGAATGAGGCTGACATGAACCCTCACTGCATGGCCTCAACAACTCCACAGCAAACCCACAAGCAATTGTTCTCAATTATAGTTGGATCAATGTAATTATATTAGAAACTACACTACTGTAATATTTTGCAAGCATATTTATGGTAATACAAACAGTAAAACAACTTGGCAGCACACAAGCTTAAAAAGCTATAGGACTACTGCACCAAATCACCACTGGTGACAAAGATGCTGTATTTAGATCTGTCTTTGTAAAAATAAACATTCTTTCAGTTAAATATTTGTGGAAACAAAGCCATAGCTTCAGTTATGGGAATGCATAAGAGACAAGAGTCAACCTAAACTACAGGCCTTGGATGTACATGATGTCTATTTTAGTCCAAGTCTGTGATATGCTCATCAATATATAATCATGTTTTGGTCTGGCAAATTAGTTGACAAAAGAATCGTGCAGCCACAGTTCACATCACATAGGCCCACAACCCTATAGGCCTACAGGATGACGATACAGTACACAGAGAGCCAGGCAGCCTACAGCCTGGGTAAGCCTACATCTTTACCATCCTAATATTTTAGGGGGCATCTGATGTTCTTGCCTCATTTCACTTCCGTGGAGGCCATGGGCCTATTTCAGATTCATGGCCCAACATCTTTTTCCATTGACTGCTTACTTTGCTGATGTCTGCGGCGATGTCTCATACTGTGTCCACTCTGGCTTTTGATGTTTGTTCCTGTCTATGTCATGCAAACAGCTCAGAGCATGAGCTTCCCTCTTATGTGGGGTAGAATGAATATTCATGCATGTCCGGTACCTTAAATGCCTCACCAAGACCTCGGTGATCTGACCACCCCTGCCTCTGAAATTACACTACAATTTCCACTGACTTGCAATGGTTACACAGGCATTGATGCACATATTGGGAAATGTGTGTTTCATTAAGGTGTAACATTAATAAGTTAAATGGATTGCCTGTGCCACAGCTATGCTACACTTTTATAAGGGGTGGAAAATCAATATTAATGCACACCAGTACCTCAAATACAGTATGTACCTGCTTGCCTAACTTGCACACCACCTAACCTAACTTGTTCCGCTAGTTCCAACCCTCATACAGTTTAATTCAACCCTGCGTTGATAGGAAAGTGTGTCCCCTCCTATGAAAGTCATGCCTACCGACAAACAGTATGGACATCTGCAACATTATGCTTATTTGAGAAATTATCTGTGATTTCATTTCAAAACTGAAGGAGTAGGCTTTTCATAAAAGGCTGTTAATCCACTTTAAAAACGTTGGAGTCTTCCAATACAAACTCCAAACTGTTTTAGGCAAGGCTCAGTGAATGTTATGAAAATAAGCAATTCAGAAATTTGGGGACGTTTTTACTGTTTTTCCCAATTCCCCACAGTCAGAAACTAATATGCATGCAGGACAGACCTCTTTTTAATGTATTTGGTGTACTTCAAATAGAATATGTAGCATACATGTTCTTTTCCTTATGAAGTTAAAATTGTTGTTAAAACAATTTTTCTTAATATTAAGACCCAAAGTGAGTCACAGTGTTCAACAAAATGCAAGGTCATTGTGCAGTCTACTGCTCCTTCAAATCATTTTGCCTCTCCCCACTTTCTACAGGTCAAAGGGAACAAAGAGTTTTTCATGGGCTGAGGTAATATACAGTGAATAAAGACAGGGAGGACACAGTATGAATAAAGCTTTACATTGGTGTGCAATATATTTTTTTTCAATTTAGCAATACATGCAATGTGTGAAAGACTGGGAAGGGATGCTAGGGCTCAACAGTTCAACCAAGGCTTCTAGCATCAACGTGAACATTGATAATCAGGGCGTGAAGCGATGTAAGACCTTAAAATGGTTGAAAAAACAGAAATGTAAACAGAAATGGTCTCTTTAGTCTAGGCTATGTGCTTCAGGAAAGTGCGCGCAGATTCAAATAATTGAATGTTGCACATTGTTTGACTTCATGGGGGGCTGTGCTAACGTCAAACTCATCTCGACGCAGAGACAGTGTGGATAATAATGTAACGCAGGAGTCAGGACTTCTCTACGATGATTCACATTCAGCTTTCACTTAAGGTAAAGTAATACTTTTCTTTTTATGTACATGCAGTTTCCTCACGAGATATCAACTGGACACGAGTTAAGATAACACTTGCATACGTTTCACAATTTTAAAATGTCAGCAGGGATAACGTTAGCATTTGCCGTTTATGTGCCTTATCAAAGTGTGTCTGGCGTTAGCTAACGTTACATTAAGACTGTCCTTATGTAATGTTAGCCTTGAATGTGAACCATGCACCAATCGTAATTTTAGCTAGCTAGCTAAATATATAACAGTTAACTAGACAGACAGTTTAGCAGGTCAGCTTGATTTGCTGGGTACTAGCTAATACTAGTAATTAAAGAAACGTTATAACGCTCCGTTGCTCCTAACGCTAGTAGTTAACATTACTGTTAACTAACCGGTAACCCGCCGTTTAACGTTACCACCTAGCTAGGTTATGTCTCAAGTTTACATAAGCTATCTCAGCTGACTAACTTTACGTTGGTTCTACTTTATGAACAGTGAACCACACGTTGTAACAACAACAAGTTACAACTTGACATTAAACGGAGCGTCTGCTTTGTGGACCACAACATCTTAATTTGAACGTGATCGTTATTTTCACTCATGATTCAGTGTGTCCAACTTAACATTACCATTCTGTCTTTCCAGAGAGAATATTTCCATTCCCGCTTTCCACATAAAAATAAATGGACAGGGAATTGAACAAACTCAGAAATAAGATATAGGCTACCTGCTCTATTTATAAGTGTTTGCACAATTGCACTCAGTCTGTAATTAAATATGTATTTTAAGTTTAATTTTTGCTGTAAATCAAAATAAATAAATACCTGGTGGTCAATGCTGGCAAGCCTCCACAAATAAATCTATGTATACTACTGTTACAGTAATGTTCAAATCTCACCCTAATTCTTTAATCCTTGTTTAGGCAAGATGGAAGAAAGAATACCAAGATAAGAAGATCAAGAAGATAAAGAAAGCTAAAGTAAATAGATGTTCACCCTACAGTATCACACGTTATCATCTGTACCTTACCACATCTTTCTCACCCATGTTATGGCTCTCATTCTGTGTTCAGTTTGACAAGGATCAACAGACCAGACAGCTCTCCCACAGCCAGCCTGAGAACCTGCTTTACGGTCTGAATAGCCTGGGTGAAGTTGAAGACTCGTGCATCAGATGGCTGAGAAAAGGATAGCCCAGAGCAAGAGGGAGCCCAGCAGAGGCTAAGAAGGAGGCAGCAAAGGAGTTCACAAACCCACATACAGCTAATGGAGGTACCGAATGACAGGTCCATTTCAGAAAGCAGGTTTAGTGAAAACTCTGAGTTTGTTAACCCTGAGATGAGGGTAATTCTGGGTTTTCCGTTTCAGAAAGAGAGTAACCTAACCTCGGACTCTGTGAACCTAACCTAGTCGGGAACAGGTTTTCTTCTTTCAGTCTCCTCCCTCTGACACAGCTCTCTTTCATTTCATCATTCATAATTGCAGTCTGTATCAGGCGCATTTTAGCGCAGTTTGTTATCGGCATGAATAAAAAAACAGGGTTGGTTTATTAACCATGTTAGGCAGATTATAAAACGTTTTTTTTTTCTCAAAACATGCAATGTCCTTTTGTCGACGATCCCGGTGATGTAGAAGCTGTATTACTTTGCAGGGAGTTAAACATACGTCAGGAGATGATATTGAGGCCCCGACGCATTTTAATTTCCAGATAAATACCTATTTGAGTGGTACCGTTTTTTTCTTCCCAGTCTATCAGTTATGTAGCCTACATAACCTTATCATCCTCATATCACTAATGTCACCCATCGTGGACATGCTCTACATCCCAGCAGATTATTTGTGTCACATTACATTTTTTTGCAAACAACAGTTTTCTTTACAACATAAGTGATGCGGAGCATATTAGTAAAGCCACTGTAGCAAAGCGCCGTCAGAAGAGTGTGACTCACTCTGAAACATTTTTTAAACGTTTGTGTAGTGTCCCCTGGACACAAACCAGTGAGAGCCATTAAAAAGGAGTTCCCCAGTACTGCAGGTGAATGATGTAAACCCTTTGAAATATAAGATTATGAATTATAATTCTGTTAATGATGGTGCTGCAGCCTCAGAATGGGATTAGTAGGCCTAGGACTTTTATAGATTATAGGTTCAATACCATTTCACCAGTAATATTATACTTATGATTAAATATGATATACACTATATTGGAACTAACGCATTTACTCTAGCAGCAATTTTCTCCCACGCAAATTCTCTCTTTTAAAGCAGCTGCTGTGTTGCTTTTTTTAACTAAATACATGTTCAAACTTGTGCAAATAACAACAAATAACTTGTGCAGTATTTCTGCCCACCAGTTTGTTTGTGGTTGTTACCATGGTGAATCGTAGTATCATGGCTCCATTCATGCTGCCTGAAACTGAAAACTCAGAGTTTCCCATCTCAGGGATAATTCCGGAAATCCGGTTTTTCTGACCTGAAAATGAAGCTCTCGTAAATCATGCAAATCTGTGGTGTCGCAAGGCACAGGTCGGGGGTATTGGTAAACATACTCTGACTCATGTCTTCATATCACTCCGCAAGTGGTCCATTAATTTGTCACGATGTAACTTCATTCAAAGCAGAGCTTCACCAAAGAGCCTGCAATCGTTGCGGAAGGTTATTTGAATAAGAATTTTGGACGTGTGGGGGCGAACTATCTTCTTAGCTGAAGCCGACAACGGGACAATATTTTTATTTTATGTTGGCAATGCAAGTTGAAGCGACGTAGCAGATGACGTTGAGAAGTTGCAGTGAGGAATATTTTAGGAGCACCATTTTCGGCAGTGCAGAAAGGTAGTGGCCCACACTAACTTAGTGTTGAGCCGGGAAACATGGCTAAAAGAGCTCTACAGCGAAAAGATGTGCTGGGCGAGCCGTCAGTCGGTCGAAGCTAACAGAAGCTAGCTGGCGTAAGCTGACAGCTGACCAACGCTACCAAGTGATCGGCGGAGACAGGGAGTACATGTATTTGAAAGAGTCCGGCAGTTGTGGTAGACGAAGTCGGGATACTGGATGGAGAGTCCACTGAAGTCCACTGCGTTCTGAAGGGCTAATCCTCGCTAGATCACTAGCTAGTAGGGAGGTTGACAGCTAACGTTAGCCAGCTGAAGCTAACAGTCGATCGATGGTGAGTAACGTACGTTACACAGGCTGGCAGCAGCACAGAGTCCAGAGTTGATAAGTGTGTGTGTGTGTGTGTGTGTGTGTGTGGGGGGGGGGGGGGGGGTAGAAAGGTGTTGAGAATGACCAACACCTAATCTTAAACTTAGTGTAGCTACTTAATTTGCTACGACCCGATCAGAGGTTACTTAAATTGAGACGTTCAGTCAAAATCAATCATGTCACCTTCAAACGGGATCTCTGTTTGCAGGGTTCAGGCTGGACCCTCCCGGTGATCATGCTGACCGGCGCAGAGCTCTACCGGAACTCCGACTGCTGTCTGTCCACGCGGCCGTCTGACGGCATCAGTATTAAATTGAGACAGTTTCATTAGCGGTTAAAAACGTCTCGTGTTAAATAGTAGTCTAATTCGGTACAGTTGGTTTTAACGCCTGATGCAAAGTGTAGGCCTATAGGAGTACACATGAAAACCCTGAACAAGCAGCATCGCTCTGCTCTGTCTTTCTGCTGTGCCCCATTCACGTAGTAGTTTTACACTATGTAGATTAAACTCTGCAATTAATCCGCGGTTCACATGTATGTATGAACTGTGGTGGTCCGTTACACTCAAGGCTATATTCAACATCACTGATTAAGTAGCCTAAGTCAATCCAACAAACAACTGGACTTTAGGGTCAAGTGTTGTTGTATCCGGCCCATGTCCTGGATGTGAAAGCCTCCTTACTGGACTACTGAATATAATAATGTTCCATTATATTTTGTATTTTGAATTGTTACCTGCCACCAGAATTTTGTGATTTCCTTGCAATAAATATTGACATTTTTACCATAAATTGGTGCCTAAAAATGTATCAGAATGCAGGAATTGAAGTCATTTACCCTCAGAATTTCCTGGGGGAGGACCCCCAGACCCCCTCTCCCCCCCTGCTTTGTGTGTTCCCGCAAAGACAAATTCTGAGCAAGGAAAAACCCTGAAGTATAATCACAGACAGCCATAAAAAACATTTAAATTGCAGAGTTAGAGTTATAACTTAATATGTACAGTGTCAACAGAGAAACACGGACAAATGAACAGACAGTGACAACATACATACTACATACCTACATACTGTAGAGAATGACAGTAACAGCATACAAACGGCATAAATAAAAATTTGTTATAAACGTGTGCTCTTTAAAAAGTAGAAAGCATTGTTTGCCAGTTACATTAAATGTTTAAAAATCCGTAAATGTCCGTGGGTGGGGCTGCATGGGCGTGGTAATGTGGGCTGGTGTGGGTGTGGGTGTGTGTGGGTGTGGTAGTAAGGAGAGAGAATAGGAGAAGGAAGTTTGTGTGAGGTGGACCTGGTCACCACAGACCCAAATCTTCTCAGCTGTTGCTACTGTCATATGCTGCACTGTCTCTTCATGTGGCACTATTATTTATATTATAACAAGGTAATGCAATGTGTGATCAAGTGATGACTGATTAACAGTAATGTAAATGCTAAATGCCCTAATACCTACATATCATGTAAGACTCAATTTCTCCATTTCTTTGCACAAAACTCTCCAGAAAGTGCCATTTAATGGTTTATTTTTTTTTTTAAATGAGGGGGGGAGGGGGCTGTCGCAGCGTCATGGGTGCGCCGTATATTTTCCTGCTTTTTTGTCCTTTGCCAATCACACCTATGTTTGTTAAACCTCCTTCCTGAAATGGGCCCCTGCATTGTTAACGGTTGCTTTACCTGGTCTGTGCTTGTAAATAAAACGAACCGGATTTGGATTTGTAACATTGTTACAAAACACCCCTTTTTGTTGATACAGCCTTACTTGAGTCTAAACACAGTGACTTGGGACTTGTTCAAAACGGTGAAGGTTAAGATTTGTGACTTGCACATGTGTGACTTAAGACCGTTACACACTGGGGGCGTGACGAATAAGCGACGCCAATATGCAAAATAATCGCCTGTGAATATTTCACATCAAAACTATTCACACCGGCAGCGATGCAAATTTGTGACAGTTTTCAATAAAAGGTTTGGATATACACGCCAGCTCATCTACAATGTCAGTAGGACAGATGCTGAAGAGAGCGAGAAAGTGACGGAAGATGTGGTGTGAGCGGACGAGAAAGAGAGAGCAGTCGGAGCAGAGGAGAGTTAACGTTTAGTGGTGAAGATATGAAGTGATTGTACAGCAGCTAGATTCTGCAGTTTGACAACAAATAAATGCAGCAGCTCCTCAAAAGCACCAAAAGGTGTCCTGTCTGGTTTCCAGGCTGCTGAGTGGAGGGACGGGGGTTAGCTTCGGATACGTCCCAGGAAAAGCTGTAACACTAAGCTACTGTAAGCTATTTATTGAGTTTCCTCTAACTCTAATTGAGTATACAGTTAATACTCAATTGAATTCCCTCTGCAAAACAGTGTAGCATATGTCTCGGGCTTATTGTGAAAGGTAAAAACGGAAAGAATGTTTCTGGCATACGCTGCCATTGTAAAGGTTGAAAGGAGTAATAAAGTTTGCTGACGTACAGTCTGTAGTTGGGACAGCAGCCTCCGTGTTGTTGTTTGGTGATCCTCATAAGTAAACACTACTTGTGACAAAAACAACAGTTCGAAAAAATATATTGACATGCGAAATAATCGTCCCTGGTGTGCAATGGTCTTTAATCTCACCTCTGATATTTTTGATTAAGAGCTACTCTCTGGCGAAGCCACAAACCAGAAATGTAAGACTCAAACTATGATGTCATCAGGTTACTAAGCTGCTTCATAGACAATGAATGTGAAACTAATTTTGTAGAATAAAAAAAAACCAAATGAGGTTTATTCTATGTTAGCATTTTATTTCTGAAACAGAAACTCTACCCGTTACCTCTGAACATCCCCCTGGGTGATCTCAGTGTCATCTTTCAAATCTTTCTCAATTCATTGTTTTTGGAAAAGCTCCAGACATTATATCAGATGACATCACAAATTTGAGTTTTTAGATTTTGGAGAGAGTTGTTCATGTTCACTGACATTTTTAACACACATGTATGAATTCCCAAATTGCCCATAGTTCCCCTTTTGCTATAATTCAATGTACCAGACAGTTTTTGCTCCCATAAGTTTATTCATATGTGAACTTTAAGGATAGCACTGTTTAAATAGTGCATTTCTTTGTAAAGCATGCAGTAAATGGTCATTCTATAATACTTTCTGGTTATGATACATCTTAAAATCTCATACATCTCAAATAGGGATCTTCAGTGAATGGATTGGACAATGCTGTAAAATGTCAGCAGAAAAAATTATATATTTATTGCGTGTAAAAGTAGTTGATGCAATTGCACTTTTACATAGCCCTTTTGGTTTTTGTACATTCAAAACCCCATTTACTAATGAGGAAGTTGTGAACATATATTGGTTAGTAATAGTAATTACTGTCAAATAATGTTTATGAAGTAAATCCCATGCACTTATAAGAAAAGTCTGTAGATATATTGGTGTTGCTTGTTATTACTGTCAAATGAAGTTTATATAAAATAAACATGTATGTACATATAATGGAGAGTTGCTTGTTATTACTGTCAAATAATGTTTATATAAAGTAAACCCCCTACTTCAATGAGGAAAAGTCTGTAGATATACCAGATAGTTGCTTTTAAGTTACTATAAAACAATGTTTATATAAAGTAACCTCATATATTAATAGTAAAGGTATGTAGATATATTGGAGAGTTGCTTCTAAATTACTATAAAACTATGTTTATATAAAGTAAACCCCGTACAATAATGGTAAAAGTATATATATATATTGGATAGTTGTTTGTAATTACTATAAAGAACAGTTTATATAAAGTAAGCCCCCATACAATAATGAGGTACAGTCTGTAGATATATTGGATAGTTGCTTGTTATTACGGGCAAATAATGTTTATATAAAGTGAACACCCATACAATAATGGTAAAACTATGTGTATATATTGGATATTTGCTTGTATATATAAAGGAAACCTCGTATATTAATGGTAAAGGTATGTAAATATATTGGAGAGTTGCCTTTTATAACTATAAATGAATGTTTATTTAAAGTAAACAACATATATTAATGGTAAAAGTATGTAGATATATTGGAGAGTTGCTTGTAAATACTCTCAAATATTGTTTATATAAAGTAATGACTATTATTACAATGTTTCTGGAAGGTATTATCCCATTATCTTCTCTTTTTTGTACAGTAAAAAAAACAGTATTAAACAGGAATTTACCGTAAATAGATTGGATAATCATAAAATAAATGCCTAAAGGAGGGTATTTGAAAGTCATTTTACATAATTCTTATGTGTTTTACTTCCAGAAATCTGTACTTTAACAGGGAGTTCTTGTGGATGGATTGAATAATCTTGTGAATTTACCAAAGAAAACCGTATGAAAACAGCAGTTTTCATTTAAATTATTTAATTTTAAGGTATTTCTGCAATATTTCTTAGTTTTGATAAAGATTTATACAGTTGTTTAACATTCTAGAAATGTTTTATAACAAGAATTTGTTTTAATTCTACAATAGTTAGACTGTAAAAATACAGAAAATATTTACAGGAAATTTCTGTATTAAAAAAAGAATTTCTCTGTAAAATAATGTAAGGTTTTTTACTGTAATTTGACGTTAAGTGTTTGGCAACTTTGCTGCCAGACTTTTTACCGTTTTTTTACGAATTTTTTTTTTTTACAGTGCAGTTAAAATAAGCCAAAAACAAACGGGTTCCCCTTCATCTCTGTTTCAGCGTTTTTCTGCGGCACTGAGGACAGCGACTCAGTAGCCTACCTGTGTGGCTCTTGTGTCACTGTGCTCAGCTCAGTGCTGAAGCGGACACCTTGGCAGTAAGCCTAACTTCATTTATCTCTTTTGAACGTTCAATACACAAAAAGACTGAAACAGAATTATTACAGCCAGACACTAACGTTAACGTTAGCCTAACTGTTAGCCTACTTGCCTTGCTGGTGTGAGGGGGTGGCTACGGGAGGACATGATGGGGAGGAGGGCGGCCGAGCAGGATGGTAACTCGTCACTTGTAACCGCGTTACTTAAAATGGCAGGAGTTTCCTCCTCCTGCTCCTCGGAGTGTTTCTTGCTGAATTTAAATGAAAACAAGCTGCTTTGCTTTGCGTTTCATATTAGCTAATAGCTACCGTCTGTGTCTGTCTCATTGAGCTTGCTTGAAAAGCTTGCGCGCCAACGTCATTCATTTCATTGGATCACTTGCTGGTGACGATGCAGCCTGTGGGCTGGCTTAAGAGTCCACACGTGGGGTAGAAGCCGCTGATTGGCTGAGAAGCTTTCACTCAAAGCTTTACTCGGGCTGTTTATTGGAACTGCTAGAATGAAAATCACTCACTACTCACTATAGGCCTGGGTTAAAATGGGCGGGCCCAGACCTAAAATGGGTACCAATGGTAGCGCCGCGGGTGGTGGGTAGTCTAGTATTTCTCCATAAGATCACGAATAAAACATGTTTTTCTTAAAACAAGGTTGATTTCATACCGACATGTGGAGCAGAAACTTTTGTTTCACAACCTTGTAGCTTGTGGTCAGTCTACCTCGGAGGGTTTAGACATTATGGCTGATAATCTAAATCCTTATGGAGAAAATAAATGGGATTTTTACTTCCGTAACCACAATGTTAAACTCCATATGGAGCAGAGCACAGATGTGGAGAATCTGGAGATCAGAAAACGCTTACCAATCAGAGCAGACTGGGCTTTTTCGGGAGGGGGATTTAAAGAGACAACAGAGTGTCTCAGACAGAGGGTGAATACCGGTGCAGCAGCTATTGGCAATACGAGAAAAATAAAGTGTTAATTGAACATTAAAGCATGTAAACATGTTCTAGTAGAGACACAAAATACAAGTATGAACATAAAAATGGTATATAATAGGTCTCCTTTAAAGATTAAAAGAAGGTGGCCAGAAATGCAAGAGCTGATTTAAATGGCTTTTAAAGCTCACAAAACATATTCCAGTGATTTGTTTTCCAATGCTGTGGTGTTTCTGTTGAATCTGCTTATATTAGCTTCAGTAGGGATGATCACCCCCAACACCTTTTCTGCAGCGAGAGGCGCCTCTATCCAGTTGTTGACAACAGTATTTTTGCACACTGCTGCTGCTGTTGTTACCTGCAGGTTACCACATTTTCAAATATCCTACATCACTGCAGCCATTTCCCTTTAGTCCAATCAGGTTTCTGTCAATATTTTTCGCCATGCTTGTATGATAAAAAGTCGTGAAGCTATTAATCTAAAATGCATGACTAATTTATTTTTATCTGGCGGAGCGCTCAACCCCAAAATCAGCGTCAGACTTGGTCCGTAGTTAAAACAATATTACATCATGTCAATCATCCAAGTGATGGCAGCAACTGACTTTATGGTGTTTGCTATGAATTAATCACCAAAAATATCATAGAAGTCTGCCTTGTGCAACAATCTAGAGCCTATCTCAGCCGTTGCTGGGGGATTTTTTAAGTCCAAAGTTATTTTTTAACTATTTATTTTTTATCAAGTTAAAGGCAGGGTTTGTAATGTTGAAAAGCAAGATTTGAAAGTAGCATCTCCTTGAGCGCCACTGCCTTGCTGCTTCAGAGCAGAGAAAGGACCGCAGTTTAACTTCATGTCACCGGTAAGCAAACATCTAATATTATCACATGGACTGTTTCAAACAAACATGTCTACTGTTAGCAATGCGGCAGTGACGCGCACTGAGAGGGCTAGAGTATGTGCAGCTGGGCAAGGAGGCGGACCTTTTTCAGAGCCCATAAGTTATTTATTGCTGTCAGGGGGTAAAAACCATTTCCAACAATATATAAAACAGTGTATATTGGAAATAGTTACATAGTTAAATCAAATTAATTAAGATCTGTATTTTAAAGAGAACACCACCTTTGAGACTGTTTTCACAGTTCAGTTATTGGGCCCTGAGTTCAGGGTGGTGCCCCGTTTTGATTGTTTATCAATTTGATAAAGTGATTCATAATTTTATTAATATTCTGTACCTTCCCAATTCCCAACAGCATAATGCTATGTAAAATAAAAGGTTTGATAAATAACCATGGTTTTGGAGTCACAGTTCTGCTTTTTGTCGCAACAGAATAAAGAAACCAAAATTATGCAATTACTTTTCTTTTGCAGACTGAAATGCTAACACTACTCCGTGACTTATCGTCAATTGAGCAGCTAATGTACTCCTGCGTCCTGTTGGGGAGAGCCATGTGATTTATGAGCTGAATGCAGTGCTCGAATTACGTGGGAGCCAGAGGGAGCCGAGCTCCCATAGAGTGAGGACTGGCTCCCATGAAAGCAACAAAGTCAAAACTCTGAGGGGGTCTCTCATATCTGAAGGTGTCTGCCATATGTGGCATTGTAATTTAATCAACGCTCATTATCCATCCCTGTGCGGTCTCTAGGGATGGGCATCGTTCAAAATCTTTCGATCCGGTGCCAATTTCGGTACCTCAGTTTCGATGCCGGTTCCTTAACGATACTTTTTTCGATACCATATGTTTTAAAATCCATTTCAACATCAACAAAAATACATTAAACACAAAACTTTAGTTTTCTACCTTAATTGTGAATCAAAACAGCTATCAAAATTAAAAAAATTCTGGCTCACTCAGAGTAACATTAATAAAACTGGTTGTGCTTTTCGATACTTAGAAGATACTTAGGATTGGTATCAATTCTAACTTTAAAAATGAACAAAAAAAGAGAAACCTTTTTGCCACAAAATGGACATATTATAAATAATAAATAAACAAATGACATTGTGTACAGGCTAATATTGAACTAACTTAGTGCAAATTGCATAATGCACAAACCATTAACAATAAACTTGGTGACTACCCTGTTGTCAACATTAAACTAATGAAGAACTAACTTATACGTGCAAAGAAATGTCATTGAATTGCCTTGTTGCTGAAAGGTGCTGTAGAAGTTGCCTGTCAGTCAGTCACCAGGGCACAGAAACCCCCGTTGTGCCTGCTTGTCTCAGAGGAAGTGTAAAACAACAGCACCGCGACCGCTTTCGGCTCGCCATTAATATCATATAACGCTGTCTGCGTGAAGTGTTGAAAAACTAACCACACTTGAAACCACTTTATCGGCATTGCCGTGACTCACTGTGATTTCAACAAAATTGCAGAGGCGACATCTTAAATATAAATAAATCTGTAGCTGTCCTCTGCCATTCAGAGCTCCGGAAAAGTTCCCAGATATTTTGAAACACCAGTCAGCAATACAATGCAATCTCTGATGGCGGAATATTCACTGAATAGGCTTCCTGACGCCCCCAAATTGTTTGTCTCCACGGTTCAACACACGAGACGACTGAACAGCCAGGTGTTGTTATCACTATGTGTACATTATAACACTAGAACATAGTTTGGCTGTACAATGGCTTTATTCATTTCTGCCAGTTAGTGCATTTTCCCTGTGTAGAAGTTAAAGACTACATGCATTATGACACTGAGAATATCTGAGACGGTGGTCTGGTTCAAATGAGTTACGTTTTATTTCATTGTGAAATTGAGAATGACACTCAGACTAAATCGTTTAATCTATTTCTTTGTATTGCGAAATTGAAATGAAATATGGACTATTACAATCAATATGTTGAAATTAATTAAAAGAAATCCATTTCTGTCCACTAATCTTATAGCATAGGCCTACCGTGTGCAAATACTGCGCAAAAGTGCCACTCATGCCTAGGCTATTTATGTGCGGGGTGTGCCAACTTTTTTTTATGAGATAGAGAGACCCCCTTAAAGACAAAAAGATAATTCGAGCACTGGCTGAATGTATCATTGATAGACTACTTCTGGATACATCACTCATTACTACTGAAGGACTTGCAAAACACTGTGACCATGCACACAACAGCAGCAGGGAAGCAGAGTGCTGCACTAAGAAAAAGTGTTAATGTGTCCAGACATTTTTCCATTCGGGCTCTGAAATAGTGTCCATGAGGCTGAAAAAAAAAAAGAGGAAAAAACCCTCGGTACTGCAGCAAACAGAGTCTGCAAGCCGGAACATTGTTCCGATGTGCTCCTGCAGGCGAAAGCAGAGACTGAGCGTGTGTGATCATGATTTTATGTGACACATTTCCACTTTGTTTGCATCGATCCTATGATATATTGCTAGTATTGACACTCAAAACAAGCCTTAGTATCAGTAGTATAAATACTTTATGTATTGATCTGTCCATACCCAGTTTTTCATGTGATAGGAACAGCACGGAAAAAGGTGTTTCTTGCTATGATGATGTGAAACTGTAAAGTGCCTGTCGCCTTCAGTGACAATTAGGGCTGGGCAATATATGGATATTAAATCAATATCGATATGTGAGGCTAGATATCGTCTTGAATTTGGGATATGTTGATATGACACAAGTGTTGTCTTTTCTTGGTTTTAAAGGCTAGATTAGAGCATTGGGATGTCATTTTCTGAACTTACCAGACTGTTCCAGCTGTTCTATTATTTGCCTTTAACCACTATATCCACATTACTGATGATTATTTATCTCAAATATCATTGTGTAAATATTTTGTGAAAGCACCAAGAGTCAACCCGACAATATCGCCACAATATCGATATCGAGGTATTTGGTCAAAAATATCATGATATTTGATTTTCTCCACACCGCCCAGCCCTAGCGACACTAATCATTGTACCGTGGTTGTAAATTCCATTCCTCCATTACAATGTTTCTTCAAACTGATCTGCTGGGAAAAAGTGCAGAAACTCGACCAAGGCTACACGTATTGTAGCTGCTTTATAGTTGAAGTTTTGAATGTGAAGCAGCAGTGTGTGCAACAACATTAACCTTAAAGCAGCGACATTCATTACAGCTTCAACAGCACAAAGGAGACTGGGAAAAAAAGTGAAAGTAAGAACATGAAGGTAGGAGTGAAACTGAACTGAAGGATGGCACACAGCTTTGCAATAACAAATGCCTTTGGTGTTTTTATAGCAGCTGATCTACGACCATATTCAGTTGTTGAAAACAAAGGTTTATTATTTTTGATATATATTTTATTATACGTTATATTGTTTTGAAAATCTTTATTTATTGAAGAACTTATTGGCAGTAGTTTGCAGCAGTATTTTATTCCTAACTTTATTTAATTTATTATAATTCATGTAAAAGTTTGTTTGAAAAATTTTTATTTACAAAAATTACCGAAAATGAAACAAACCTTAAAAACCGAGGTACGTACCAAACCGTGATTTTTGTGTACCGTTACACCCCTATTAAATATAACCAAATATATTCATCAAACATACGGAATTAAACAGCCTGCTGCAGATAAAAGCCTGGTACCCTGAGGTAAGTAAAGGCCCCGTCCTCTATTTAAGAATCTACGGTAATTAGTCTGAACAAAGCACCACTCTGAGCTGTCGGCACCGGAGGGAACAGCTGTAATCACTACCAGTGCTGATTCTACAAAGTGCTGAGTTAACTGTCTGAATACAGTATGAACATGTTACATGATCACGCAGATGTCCGTCATATTGTACACCAGTAAAAACACAAACACTCAAACGATGTTACACAAAATGGGTCATCTTAGTTTCCTAATCACATCCTGGCAGTAGGGTTGCACGATATTGCATGAATATTGCAATACCGATATCCATTTCGATATTCTTAAACATATATAAAAACACAAAAGTTATGGGAAAAACACAACTATAGATTAAAAGAACATCAAAACAACAGGTTTTCGTATAACACAAGGGTTCATTTAAACTGATTCTCGCTTCTCTCGCTGTCTCTAACTCCCTCTTCGCTCACGCTGCCCAAGTGTGCACGTGTGACAGGGCGACTGTCCAATGAAATATGCGGGCTCTAAATTGATCACAACACAGCCACCGGCGCATCTCTCCACAAAATAAACGGAATATTGCATACTTTTCGGGACATTTTCGTTATTGAACAACGTGATATTGCAAAAAAAAACGAATGAGTCTGTATAGTCAGTTTGTGTTGGCCTTTGGATTAAATATAGAACATAACAGATCTGGTCTGATGAATCTTAGTGTGGGTTGATAAATTGTATTCCAGGTACATTACAGAAAAACTGAAAAGCAGGGCCATAATGGCACAATATAGAAGATTATTTTTAAAGAGAAAACAAAATGCCAAACTATCGCGTAATTCTCAGCAATTGTGTGTTTGTTTGTTTGTTTGTATTCTTGGCTTGTTTGTTAACTTTGATATTAGGTCATTGTTGTGATCTTGATTCTTTTTAAATGATTGATTATCAAAGATCATGTCAAACTTGTCTTAATCAACAGAGAATAATAAGCAGTAAATCCTCACATTTGAAATGAACAAATTATGTGTGTGTGTGTGTGTGTGTGTGTGTGTGTGTGTGTGTGTGTGTGTGTGTGTGTGTGTGACGCACAGGTTAATATGGTGAACATACAGGGTGGAAAACAATGTGGGAGGCTGCAGATAAATATCAAAATTTTGTGCATCTCTTGCCCTACTAACACACACACACACACACACACACAGCTTTCGCCTGCAGGGTCACATCAGGACAGTGTTCCAGCTTGCAGACTCTGTTTGCAGCAGTACCAAGGTTTTTTTCCTCTTTTTTTTCAGCCTCATCGACACTGTTTCAGAGCCTGAATGAAAAAATAAGCAAAAGAGGGGAGGGTGAAAAAAAAAATTCCTTTTCAAATTGATGACAGCAGCGGGCGCTGAGGGACACCATTGGAAGGAGTATATAAAAGCAGCATCATAGCGTCTGCCTGTCCTCCCCCTCTCTCTCCCGACATCAAAAATGTGCGCCCATCCTGAGCTGACAGAGCTCCAGATCGCTGCGGTGCATGCTGGGTAAGAGAGGACAACTCAGGACACATGCAGGGACTTTAAGGATACTGCAGTAAGCTGTTCAGAATGAGAAAAAAAGGAAAAGATGCAGAGAGAGAGACGGAGGGAGGGAGGGGAGGTGAAGCGAGGGAAAGGAGACAGAAATACTGTCTGGATCGGCGAAAGATAGAGGAATTCAACTAACATTTCATTCTCACAAATATGAACACAGCGGCTCCCTGTTTGAACTGTTTATGCCATTAGATCTGCATCAGTGCACTGAGAGGGAATCGCTGATGTGATGAGGACTGAGTCTGAACGATTTCCGATGAGTTAGGTTATTTGGTTTCACATCAGTTATTGTAAGTCTCTCCTCTTCTTTCAGTTTGGTGTTTCTATTTGACTAGAGACGATGCAGACAGCTGAAATGTTGTGTGGTTATGTGTATATTAGTCTCGCATTGCCAGACCTTCCTCCACAGCGCTGTGGAGGAAGCACAACAAAGCAGTTGTTGTTTACGCTATCCGCCATTTTCTCAGTCAAAAAGAGTCGATCTCCGAATGCGAATGAACGGACTCCATAGGAGGAAATTTCTTCCTTATGAGGCTCCTTTTTCAACTACAAGGTCAATATTGTTTTTCTCTAACGACATAACAACAAATTATCCGTGCATTTATATGGAACTAAGCTTTAGGAGCTTTCCATCTTTACTCTCCTCCCTCGACTATTTTTGACTGGCTTGATAGACGGCGACCGGAAGCACAACAGCTACAGTGAGTTGTTCAAAACCTTTCTTTTTAGTAAACTCTGTGTACACAAACAATGTTCTCAATGCTCGAGTTCATGTGTAGAGCCCCTGGTGATACTTCGAGCAAAGTCTCATGTTGTGTTGAGCCTTCTTAGTGTTTTAAAAATAGCTATATTGATGCTATCATAAAAGTACCCCTAGCACTCCCATTCAAAGGCCATTTGACCGAAAAACGAAAATACAGTAAATCTTAAAAGTGGCATTTCTGTCCTAATTATGCTTTTAAATGAAAGTCTGACTCGGGTACATTCACAAAAAGAGTTACGCTTTAATACTACGTCATCTTACAGCGCCGCAGTCGAGCTGCTGCTCTGCCTGATGTGTCCCATACAGACACTGAAGGGGGCATTGTTTGTCCATATCTGATGCTGAGGGCTACTGACCAAGTGTCAGAATTTAACCAGTTGTTTGACTGTTGCCGGTCCTGGACCAGGCACTCCCTGGAATCCTTTCGAGAAATACAGCCATTCTTTAGAGAAGGGGTTTTCATTGTTTTTTAGGCCAAGGACCCCTAGCTGAAAGACAGACTAAGAAGGGACCCCCTACTACATGTTGTATGAAATTAAGTTGCATATTAAACTGGGCCTATAAAAACGTGTAAGGCAGCAAAAAAGTACCTTACCTACAGGCCAGTAGGCCTGTCATCAATGTTGTATAAATAACGATAATACAAAAATCACAAATAGCAGATTTATCTTTGCTAATAGTATGTTGGATTTATGTTTATGTATATTTTCAGACATATTTTAACTTTTGGAAGAAAATAAAAACTTTCAAGAAATTATCAAAAAATAATTTGGTGGCCCCTCTGCAGTAACTCTGAGGATCCCTTAGGGTCCTGGACCCTCTGTTGAAGATCTCTGTTTTAGACTGTCTATCTTAATGCTTTATGTGTTTAAGCAAGCTATTAGCAAATGGTAAGTTAACGTTACTTAATGCCAAGTGGTACTGGATGCGTCTGTATCAGTGTACTTTAATCATTTCGCAAATATACTTATTATCACTCACTCACACACACACACACACACACACACACACACACACACACACACACACACACACACACACACTTATTTATGCAAAAATAGCATTCTTCAGCCTCTCTTTGTCTTTGTTAGAAAGTCTTCCATATAGTTGGAGAACAAATGTTTTGCTCATTAGTCTTTGTAGTCTCCAGGTCCATAAAGATAATATATAGCATAGGAAGTGAGCTATACGCTCAGGATCTAAATTCAGACAGCAATAAACCAGTAGAATCTGGGTCTGGGTTTTCCTCCCACTGCCCAGTTCTCTGCAGTAAACACTAGGCTTTCCCAGACAGGCAGGCAGGAAAGGCTAGGAGGGAAGGAAAGGACAGAGGCATGGTGAGTGCCAGGCTGGCAGTACCATAGTAGGGTATTGAATCAACAAGATGTTTATGGGCAGACATGCAGGACGCTGTTTGCTGCAGCATTCCAGGCAGTAAAATCAGAAAGACAAGAACAAAGAGGGGGAAAAAACAAGTCAAACTAAAATGAGAAAGTCATGCAGAAAGTAAACATGAGCTTCTAAATGTAACTCGATAAGCGAAAGTATTATGTTGTTCTGACTGGATCCGGCTCTATGCGTCTTCCCAATAAGGCAGCTCTGATATTTACAGGGTTTGCAGTTTTACAGTGTCAACGCCTGCCTAACTACAAATAGGTCAGCAGTGGGCACCCAAGGATTTCTTCCCAAAGTCCTCTGATTGGTCGGTTTCCATGTCTCTGGCTCAACCCTCGCTAGCTTGGAACCCTGCCAGCTTTTAGGAGAAACACACACACACACAAACACACACACACAAAATGGGAACCATGGATGTAGAAAAGAACTGGATACAGTGTTTGAGGCGGAGCCCCTGTTTTATTCCTTTTGCTTGTCAGTGGCTATGAAGCCATCATAGAGCCAAAAATTCCATGGACAATTGGCACTACTTCCTCACTGTGCGGCCTATAGAGCAGATACCAGATACCTTCGCAGACCGAGCCGGCTACTTCCAGTTAAGCGCTGCACTAACTTGACTGTGGATTAAATGATTTAATCGTGCAGCTCTTCTAGACATTCCAAATGATATTGGACCGAATGGATCAAATTCTGATAGTGAAATGAGTCATTTAGCAGGGGTTGTGATGCTAAAAAGAATGTATACACTGATTTGCAGAAGTGTCTTTCGCCATGTGAGTCTATGAGAAAAAAGACTTTTTGGGCCAGAGGACATCACGTGACGGCCCAGGAGCAATTCCACTGTTTGGTGTTCAATTTGCTTCAAAGCCGGGCACACTTCCTAGGGTTATGTGTAGAACACAGTGGATGGCTAAAATGCCCCACATACACACAGCATACATACAGTTCAAGCCTGTAAACATGGTGATGTCACACTGGGCTGAAACCAGAGGCTGGATTCCTTGGATTGTGGATCGAAAGATTTGGCAGGTGGTCAGCTTTGTCTGTGTACACTTGGCTCATCTCCAGCCAACAGCTGAGGCCACAAGGGTCTTGGAAGATTGAGTTATGTGACCCTGAACAGCACATACAGCTTTTCCCAACAGCTGGATAGGGAACAGGCACAGTCCTGGACAACACAACACACTGCTGTTCTCTTGTGAAAGCTTGTTAAAGGATAATTCCAGTTTATAATAACTTTTCTTTTTTATATATATTTTGGCCATCATTTCTTTCAGTAATAAGAGGATTGTGCCCACCAAATTAATAGCTGAGATCTGGAAACATGGCAATATTACTACCAGGAAGTTTGACAAGACACACAAGCAGTCAGATGATGAGGCAGGTTGTAAACAAACTCCCAGGTTAGCCAAACCTATTATAATCATAAATGTTCATCACAGTTTACAGAATGACCCCTTGCTTCCACTCTGATCTACTGTATTTACAGCTGTTGTGTGCACACACTTTTCGTGCAATGAGGGATAATTACCAACATTTCAGTGGGAAATCCAATCATTACTATGACATTGCAGAGATAGGTGGATCAATGCGGTCAAAATAAATCTGCACAAATATTTGCGTGTCAGGTTCAACATTGGGGGACATATGCACGGTTGACCAATAACAATCTGTCCTGAGGGCTGAAGGGAGGCCAAAACAAAGGACGCTATCATAATCATAATTAGCTGTGTTCCAACTCCATTGAGAGTAAACTGCCGCACAAAAGAGGTATAGTATACACACAGTTATGAGACTTGAGCCAAATGGACAAAAATGCCTCTTAAATAAATTGTAAACTTCTTCAGTTAGCAGCCAAGCTACCTTGCTTGCTAACTGACAGTCAGCTTGCCAACTGACAGTTAGCAAGCCAGCTAGCTTGGAGAGATGTACTGACTACTACTATGTACTGGTTTAAGGTGTAAGCTGCTAAAGAGCTCCGAGACGTGGGCTACGGACCTCCGTCACAGCTCGGTCATTGATACGCAGCAGATAGTAGATGTGTTTAGCTGAAAATGGGTGACTGTGAGCCGGGTACAGAGCACCGCAAGCTGCCGCTCGTTTCAACGGAGATTACAGTTCAATTTAGTCCACAAAATATGAGTATTTTGCCGCGACGAAAGTGAAGATTAGACACCAAAATGACTAGTTAAAATTAGGAAAAAGATGGTGGTTTTGATTAAAACACTCCCAAGGAACACACATTTCCTGGGTGAAAGTTCTTTTTGTTTTCCCCGTGAAGCAAACTCCGCTCCCTGGCTTGAAAGTCCTGTGTTTCAACACCCAAGTCCTGTGTTTTAACGCCCACCCATCCACCCCGACCTCCTCCCTACGCGGCCAGCTGCATTCTTATACAGCGGCCGTCAATGTGGTGGATACAGAAAAAAAAAAAAAACGTGGAATGCTTACGAATTACAGTGCTTAACTTTTCATAGCTTTTTGAAAGAATGGTTCATGACAACAGGCTGAATTATTTAAATACCAGTGCATATTGCACAGTAAAATCTACAGAACAACCATCTCAGGGTAACAACCCAGTGAACACTGATTTGGTGAGTTGCAGGTCAAAAGAGGTCTATGTTAAAACAAGGTTTTACAAAAGGTTGGTTGAATGGTGACATCTAACTGTTGTTTCAACAGGTTTTAAATGGGTTGATTGTGGGGGTTAAAATATAGTTGGAGGAAAACTTAATACAATTTAATCAAACATGGCCTAGTTTGAACATAGACACCTTTTGACCTGCCAGTCAAGAGTTACCAAATCAGGGATGTTTTGGAAAGAAGAAAGATGGGCAGATTAGAGCTGCAAATATTAACCGATTAATCGATTAGTTGTTAATCAATCGGCAACTATTTTGATAATGGATTACATTAGTCATTTTTTATGAAAAACAAGTAAAAATTCTCTGATTCTTGCTTGTTAAACGTTTTCTTCTCTCCTCTGTGACAGTAAACTGAATATCTTTGAGTTGTGGACAAAACAAGACATTTGAGGACGTCATCTTGGGCTTTCGGAAACACTAGTCTATATCCATGACGTTCTACTTCCGCGATTCCTCCGTTGCCAACGGAAATTCCCCCGGATTTCACTCTTTTAGGCCGGATGTCAGTTGCCTTCCTCTTTCTTTGTGTTGGCGTTCTAAACTCCGGTGGATTTATGAGGACTATGGTTAACTGCTCCTCAGATCTCTGCAGGGTAAATCCAGACAGCTAGCTAGACTATCTGTCCAATCTAAGTTTTCTGTTGCACGACTACAACAACTTTTGAACGTACATGTTCCACCAAAACAAGTTCCTTCCCGAGGCTATTTTGCAGAGGCACTGTGGCTCCGTCCAGCGCTTAGCCCTGCCCAAGACGATTGTGATTGTTTTTTTTCTCCCATACCAGAATGCTGTGTAGACTAGCCAGACCCTCCTCCGCAACGCTGGCCTACTGTAGGATTTACTAAGCATCACCGCCTGCTGAGGGTCTGACCACTTCTGCTGCAACAGTGTTTTCTTTCGGAAATTTCCACTCTTGCAGGAAAAAAAAAAAAAAATTGGATAAAAAAAAAAAACACCTTTAGAGGACGTGACCTGAAAACAAACCTTAATAATTGCCTTAGAAAAAGCTAAAACCACTTCCTTGTGTCGGATGTTTTCAGTTGTCACAACCAATTGTCACAAAAGTACAAGAAGTGGACTATAAAACATGTACTGCTGCAATTTAACTGCACTGAATGTAGGCCAATTCTGTTTTCACTACTGTCTGTTATAAGCCAGTGTTGGCTAATATTGGCTGCTCAGTCTGGCTCCGGTTAGCTCTGTAGCAGCGGAAAGTAAGGGAGTCTCACAAGTTTGATTTGTGACATTTCATTTGCACATAATAGAAACCATCCTCTGGACTTCTGTCTGTTTTTTTATTTTTATTTTATTTTGCCTTTGATGGATAGGATAGAGTAGAGAGTTGACAGGAAATGAGAGAGGGGTGAGGGCAGAGTGGAAACGGGGGAGACCTGGCAATAAAATAGTCAGGGTCTGCGTGATTTATACTTCTGCGGAAAATCTACGCCGTGGCTACGTATGTAGGAATGTGGAGACACAGACCTACGCCAGACCCTACAGCAGACCCTACGCCGGACCCTACGCCGTAGCCTGACGTGCATCTCTCTAAAAATGTAACTTCACGTCGTGGCAACAGACATCGCTCGGCCGTGGCTGGGTAGCGTTGCATTTCTCCCGACTCATTTCCTGGTTCTCCTTCTCCAGAAACAACATGAAATCAAGGAGAGGGTTAACTTTTCCTGCTCCAGATTTCCCACCGTGGTCAGAAAGAACAGGGGAGACACTTTGTTTCTCTCACTATGAGTCTAGAAGCACTACTCACTCTGAATATAATCACCGTCACTCTCTTACTCGCTCTACTACACACTCCCCACGCACACCCACACAGACACAGACACACACACATGCCGGCCCTGTTATTCCGTTAAAGAGAGCACAGACCAACGCACACGTATAAACTTCAGGCCACTTACGTAGGCTACGGCGAAAGCTCTGTGGAGACTCAGCAGAAGCCTAAATCACGCTTTAGCTATAGTGACTTCTAAAGGATAAGGCTGGTGATTTTTATCATCAACAAATCGCACGAAAAGAGTATTGTGTGTGTGTGTGTGTGTGTGTGTGTGTGTGTGTGTGTGTGTGTGTGTGTATCAAAGCCTGATATAGCCACTTCAGTCTAGTGTTGCAACTAAGGGTTATTTTACTAATGGATTAGTTGTTTGGTCTCTAAAAAGTCAGAAAAAGGTAAACATGTGGATCACTGTTTCCCAAAAGCCCAAGACGACGTCCTCAAATGTCTTGTTTTGTCCACAACTCTTCAATTAGTATAGTATACAATTCAGTTTACTGTCACAGAGGAGAGAAGAAACTCGAACATACCTGTATTCACATTTAACAAAGCTGCAATCAGAGAATTTTAACTTACTTAAACTGATTATCATAACAATAGTTGCTGGTTAATTTAATAGTCGACAACTAATCAATACATCTTTGCAGCTATTCTTCAATCCCAACTCAACCCCTTTAAAAATAATTTTTTTTTCTCATGGCAACCCGAGCCACCCATCGCCCAATATAACATAAATGTATTATAAAGTTAAATAATATAGGCCCATTCTCAACCACTCAGAATAAAAGCATACAGGTGCTCAGCAGATTTACAGATTGACTTGACATAAACAATGAATACAATTAGTACGCTAATATGTTATTTTTTCAGAATTAAAATAAACTTATATTTAAGGTGTACAAGGACAAACTGACGAATCAAGGTTGCAGGGATTTTTATGGTACATGTGAGGCTGCAGAGTATGATTGGGCATCGAGAACCGGTTCCAACTTGGAATCGTTTAAAAAATTACGATTTCCAATGGAATCGAGCCAGAAAGCGTGTTGCGTTACTCTGACAACCAGCAACCGTGGGTTGCCATGTTTTTAATATGGTGATTTTCATATTCATTGCTTTATTCTTCTGGTTTGATATGTTTAAAAAAGTAATGTAAAATGTAGTTAATTAATTAATTAATTAAAATGTCTGCGATTATTTTAATGTGGTGAAATGATATTTTTTATATATATATATATATATATATATATAGATGTTAAAAACGCATAAATGAATAATGATGTAATAACATTGTGGCACCCTTGGCCTCTCCTCAAAGCACACACCAGGGCGGCAAATGTGGATTAATCTCCTGCTGAAAATAGTCCCCAACAAATGCACTATTTCCTCCTGTTTGAGTAACACTTACTGAGAACTACAGTGACCAGCTGTTTAGGAAAATTAAGAGCCTTTTAAAAAATAAACTATATAGTCTTTAAAATAAACGCTGCCTCCAGTTACATTTTTGACCATGCTGAGATTGTTTAACACACCACCAGAAAAAGATTTGAAGATCATTCATTTCTATTTTGAAAATGTTCTTTTGTTCAGTGCCTTTCAGCTTCAGCAGCCTGTCACTATGGAAACAATTAATAATTTAATAATTTATACTCTTTATTGATCCCCAATGGGGAAATTACAATTTACACTCTGTTGTTATTACACTGCACACAGGCCTGAAATACACACACACGCTCAGGTCCTTTTACATGCACTAATGGAGAGATGTCAGAGTGAGTGGGCTGCTGAACAGGCGCCCTGAGCGGTTCGGGGTGGTTCAGTGCCTTGCTCAAGGGCACCCAGGCAGTGCCCAGAAGGTGAACCGGCACCTCTCCAGCTACCAGTCCACCTCCGCACTTCGGTCCGTACGGGGACCTGAAGCAGCGACCCTCCGGTTCCCAACCCAACTCCCTACGGACTGAGCTACTGCCACCCTAACCCCAACAAAGTGACACAAACTACTTATGATCATTAACTAGAAAGTAGTAGTATAGTAATATAAAGTTTGCACAGTGAAGTTGATACTTTCCTGAAAAGTAAATAGGGTGAATAGTCAGAGCATGTTTAGTTGGGAATGCAGATTTTAAAAAAAATCTGATTGTTTCTTATCAGAAATGGATTAGTTGTAAATGTAAAACTAAAGGCAGCAAGTTCAGCCCATACTCTCAGTCAACCGCTCCCCCCAGCCTTTCTGTGCAGCTCTGCTGATTGAAAACAGGTACTTTAATAAAGCACTGTAGCCAGGCTGACAGAGCTTCACAGCTCTATTGAGCCATCTATTCCTATAGCTCTGAGTAGTGACGACTTTATGAGCTTCTTTTATGATAAAATTGTAACAACTAGAGATAAAATTAATCACCTCTTTCCCTCAACTTCTAACGGTTCACCTTTAAACACAGGACCGCTAGAAAGAACGACAAGACCTGACATATACTTAGACTGCTTTTATACTATAGACCTGCAACAATTGATGTTAAAGGTCTCTTCAACTAAGCCATCTACCTGTCTCTTAGACCCCATCCCAACGAGGCTACTTAAAGAAGCCTTACCTGTGGTTAACACTTCATTATTAGATATGATCAATATGTCTTTAGTAACAGGTTATGTACCACAGTCATTTAAAGTAGCTGTGATAAAACCTCTTCTGAAAAAACTCACCCTCGATCCTAAGGTCTTAGCCAACTATAGACCTATATCTAATCTCTCCTTTCTCTCCAAGATCCTTGAGAAGGTAGTCGCTAATCAGTTATGTGATTTTCTACATAGGAATAGTTTATTTGAGAACTTTCAGTCAGGATTTAGAATGCATCATAGCACAGAGACGGCGCTGGTCGAAATTACTAACGACCTAACTGCTTCAGACAAAGGACTTGTCTCCGTACTTGTCCTACTAGATCTTAGTGCTGCATTCGACACTATTGACCATAGCATCCTGTTACAGAGACTGGAACTTTTAGTTGGCATTAAAGGAATTGCACTAAGCTGGTTTAAGTCCTATTTCTCTGATCGATCTCAATTTGTTAATGTTAACGATGAATCCTCCAGGCATGCTAAAGTAAGCCATGGTGTTCCACAAGGCTCAATGCTTGGACCAATTCTATTTTCCTTATATATGCTTCCTCTAGGTAATATTATTAGGAAACAATTAAATTTCACTAAAATAGTCAGGGAGAGACAAGAGCACATCTGCAACAGTATTAAACAGTATCTCCCTCGGGTGCAGAGGGATTTGGACCTCCTGCAGATTGCCCACTGTATCACCATGGAAATGGGTGACAAACGGATCTTCTATAGAAAAAGGTACACAATATGGATTACCAGAAGAAAAGACAATACATCAAAAGAAAGAAAAAGAAAGAAAAATAATTCTAAATGCTCTTTGTTCTCAGCAGGTGTTGGAGTTGGTTAGTTGCTGTAATTGTTTGTTGAGACGGATATGAACAGCCTCGATCCAAAGCTACATAACAGAGAAAAAGGGATTGGGTTCATTTCATCTCTGTAAAAAAAAAAAAAAAAAAGCATGTGCAGTGTTAAAGGCACCCTGTGGAGGTTTCTTTGTTCACAAACACATTTTTTTCACACTCAACATTTCACCGGATACAGATGCATCTGTGTATCCTAAGGCCTTATGAACATATTGAATTAATTTCCTAACACAAAAAAAAAACATTAGAAAACCCCCAATCTGAAAACCTGCATTGTTACACTGGCGTTTGGCCTTGTTATGTTTTGCTTCTTTTTTGGTTAGGGCTGGATATCGCCATCCATTTCCTGATTAGATTCTGATTCACAAGGTCCCGAATCAATTACATTTTCAATTTGATTTAATATCAGTTAGGTTAGGGAAATTTCAGTTACAATACCAATTTTTCTTGGATATAAAAGATTTTCTCAGAGAACTATTCTGTAAATTGTACAGTACAAGCAAGAAACAACCCTCAAATATTTTTAAAATGCACCAGGTTAATGTTTACATTAAGAATTGACCCCCCCAAAATGGGGGTGAAATCACTTTATCCATGGTGAAAAGGCACATATTAAAAGATCGATTTCGGGATTTTATTAATCGACATCAGATCACTCAAACAAAGCTCGATTTTAATTAGAGAATCAATTATTTTTACCCAGCCGTACCACCTAGAACAACATATTGCCCATTAATCTATCATAAGAACTGGATTCCAAACATTTACATGGCGCCCTTACACTAGAATGAAAATTGCATAAGGCAAAAATGTTTTCCTGGTTTGCATCTGTTGTGCAGCCAACTGCACATGTGAGTTTTTGCAAATATAAAACCTTCATGTGTGATACAAAGTGTAATAATTAACTTCATTTGCAGTTGGAGGTGTCCTGTCAACAGTTTTACAGACATCTATGGGAATCATATATCATATCATCAATGCTACTTCACCAATAGACCATATGTTACATACCTAAAATAGAAGTATTTTAAACTAAGTAAAGCGCTGTAACGTGAACACATAGTGCCATAGAACAACGATCTTCAACAGGGGGTCCTCAGAGTCACTGCTGGGGGGGCCTCCAAATTATTGTTAATTTTTGAAAGTTTTTTTCAAAAATTAAAATGTCTTAACAGAATCCAACATATTATTAGCAAATAGAAATCCCCACTGATGATAGGCTAACTGGCCTATAGGTAAGGTAGTCACTAAGGTAGCCATCCACAGATACAGATCATCCTAAGGATTCACTGTGATACATGTATGTTTAACATTAAAAGATGATTTATGAAATCATACCAACAATTATTATTTTAATAGCTTAGTATTCTATGCAACAAAAAGGTATGTATAAAGGGTTTAGGCCGCCCTACACCCTATTGTTGGCCCAGTTTAATATGCAACTTCATTTTATACAATATATGTAGTTGGGGGTCCCTGCTCCATCTCCCTTTTAGTTAAGGGGTACCAATCGCAACCGTTGAGGTGGGCTATACACGATGACGATAGCGCAGCGTCAGCAAGCAGCTTTTCGTTTACATTCAACATGATGGCCACCGAAGCGCAGAAACCCGTTAATGCCGCTGTCGCTGCAAACAGGAACAGGCATTTCCTGGGTGAAAGTATTTTGTTTTCCCGGGAAGTGAACTCCGCTCTCTGGCTTTTACGTTACATTACGTGTCATTTAGCTGGCGCTTTTATCCAAAGCGACTTCCAATTAAGTGCTTTCAATCCTGAAGGTGCAAACTCCAGTAGTAAGTGCAAGTACATTAGCTTTAAATAAGCAAAACTACAAAGAGCCATATGAAAGTGCAGCTTCAAGAAATATAAATATATATATATATATATATATATATATATATATATATATAGTAGTTTTATTCTCCCTGAAACAAGTTTCCTTTTATAAGTATACCAAAAAAAAAAAAAAAAAAATACAAAAGACATCGTATCTTTCACGTCACGGTTTCAAAAAGTCACATTTCAATGCCATTATGCAGTTAAAACTGTAATTGCAATACTACAATACCATGAAACCATGATATTTTTGCTGAAGGTTATATCGTCAGAATCTCATATCGTCCCATGCATAGTAGCACATGCCGGTAGAACAACAAATACATTGACAAGCTCATCAAACATCGCTTTACAGCAAAACTAGTGAACAGATTCCAATATGACCCAATTTCATATGATTGACTGTAAAAACCTGGAGGACATTATACAACATCTGAAAACCTCCTCCTGCTGCCTTGATATTCTACCAACGAGCCTTTTCAAAAATGTTGCAAACTGTTTGGCTACAGATCTTCTACAGATTGTAAACACGTCTCTTCTCTCAGGTATCTTCCCACAGGCCCTGAAAACTGCAGTCATTAAGCCACTCTTAAAAAAAGAACAATCTAGACACGTCACTAATGAGCAATTATAGGCCGATATCAAACCTTCCATTTTGAAGTAAAATCATTGAAAAAACGGTTTCTCAACAACTCAATCAACCTTTTCTTGTCACTAAACAACAGTTTTGATGCCTTCCAGTCGGGTTTTCGACCACACCACAGCACTGAGACAGCTCTTGTTAAAGTCTTTAATGACATCCACTTAAACACAGATAGTGGCAAAATTTCAGTCTTAGTATTACTTGATCTCAGTGCTGCATTTGATACGGTCGACCATGACATATTACTAGACCGACTGGAAAACTGGGTTGGCATTTCTGGCTCAGTACTAAAGTGATTTGAGTCTTATTTAAAGAATAGGGACTACTTTGTGTCTATAGGGAATTATACATCTGAGCATACAAATATGACGTGCGGAGTTCCCCAAGGCTCCGTTCTGGGGCCTCTCCTGTTTAACATCTACATGCTTCCACTGGCTCAAATTATGGAAAACAATAAAATAAGTTACCATAGTTATGCGGATGACACACAAATTTATATAACCTTATCGCCAGGGGACTATAGCCCAATACAACAACTGACTAAGTGCATTGAACAAATTAACGACTGGATGTGCCAGAACTTTCTTAAATTAAATGAAGAAAAAACTGAGGTGGTTGTTTTTGGAGCAAAAGAGGAACGATTAAAAGTCAGCACTCAGCTTCAAACGATAATGTTAACAACAACAGACAAAGCCAGAAATCTTGGTGTAGTCATGGACTCAGACCTGAATTTTAACAGCCACATTAAGACAATTACAAAGTCAGCCTATTACCACCTTAAAAATATATCAAGGGTTAAAGGACTTATGTCTCAGCAGGATTTGGAAAAACTTGTCCATGCTTTTATCTTCAGTAGACTTGACTACTGTAACGGAGTCTTTACAGGTCTCCCTAAAAAATCAATCAGACAGCTGCAGCTGATTCAGAACGCTGCTGCTCGAGTCCTCACTAAGACCTAGAAAGTGGATCACATCACTCCAGTACTGAAGTCTCTACACTGGCTTCCAGTGCCTCAAAGAATTGATTTCAAAATACTTTTGCTGGTTTATAAATCACTTTTTTACTGGTTTACACTGGTACACTGGTTTAGGGCCAAAATACATTTCTGATCTGCTACTACAGTATGAACCACCCAGACCTCTCAGTTTCGTCTGGGACAGGTCTGCTTTCTGTCCCCAGAGTCAGAACTAAACAGGGGGAAGCAGCGTTCAGTTTTTATGCTCCACATATCTGGAACAAACTCCCAGAAAACTGCAGGTCTGCCGCAACTCTCAGTTCTTTTAAATCAAGGCTGAAGACCTATCTTTTTGATGTTGCCTTTCATTAAGTAACTGTTCATTTCTTATACTGAAGTTGCATTGTTGACACTGTACGACAATCTATATAAGCATATAAAGAGAAATTTCTATTTTATCTGCTTTTATATATTTAACTGTTTTAATTGCTCTTCAATGTTTCATTTCTTATACTGTACTGTAACTTTTATTCTCATATTTTATCTGTTTTAAATTTTTTAATCTGTTTTCATGTAAAGCACTTTGAATTGCCCTGTTCCTAAAATGTGCTATACAAATAAAGCTGCCTTGCCTTGCCTTGCCTAGTGGCTAAAAAAAACTCCACAGAGTCCCCCCACAGCAATTCTGTAAAAGCTAGTCTATATCAATGACATTTCATCTCCGGGATTGCTCCGGTGCTGCCGGAAATTCCGCTGTATGTCCCTCTTTTTTGGCCAGATGTCCCTCACCTTCCGCTCTCTTTGTGTTGGCATTCTAAACCCCAGGGAATTTCGGACTATGGAAGGGGGGGGGGAGGGTTGAGCACATAGTCTAGCTAGCTGGGTTTTCTTTTACACGACTAAAACAAACTTTGAACACACACACGTTCCAACAAAACAAGTTCCCTCCTGAGGCTATTTTGCAGCGGCACCGTCATTGAGTCCGGCGCGCAGTCCAAGACGATTGTGATTGGTTTAAAGAAATGCCAATAAACCAGAGTACGTTTTTCCCCCATCCCGGAATGTTGTTTGGACAAGACAGACCATCCTCTGCAGCGCTGTGGAGGAGGGTCTGGCAACGTGAGACTAATAAAAGCAGACACACACTGGTATTTGGCACCGTTGCTGCGTGAGCGTGAGTTCTTGCAGGCACCTCTAATAAGGTATCGCGCAAAGCTGAGGTCACACATTGATCCATATCTGCCAACAACATCTGGCGCAACTCTTGAGCATCCTACCTCGGCAAAGTACAGAAATAGACCACGATACACATTCTGCCCCTATGTGTGTCAGTGTTACCCACTTATTCATTCTTACCACTTTAGAGCCTGTAGCCATCATTGACTGAGGCCAAAAACAGAACATGGAAGGAACCAGATGTGATATCAGATAATAAATCAGTGATGTGGATGAAAAACTACAAATGGCTTGTGCCTCTTTTTGTATCTCCAGTCTTTTATCTAATTTAGAGGCAGACAGACAGACAGACACTGTATTGGCACTGTAAGCAGGGTTAAGCTGAAACGTGCACCATACGGATGCATACATGTTGAATTAAAAGCTTCAGTCCCCGATGCGATGGAAGGGTGAAGGGAAGGTTACAGTGTAAAATCTCATAATCCAGTTGGGGCAACAACAGGCTTTGTCCCACTGCAACAAACAGCTACAGTACAGTAAGTGGATAACTAATGATACATGTGCAATGTATTTTCCCAGCTGCTAGAAATTGGATCCAGGCTTTGACATGTTCACAGAAAAACCAAAGCTGTCCTCACCATCACCTTTACAGTGGTGTGAAAAAGTGTCTGCCCCCTTCCTGATATCTTATTTTTTTGCATGTTTGTCACACTTAAATGTTTCAGATCAAACTAATTTAAATATTAGTCAAAGTTAACACAGGTAAACACAAAATGCAGTTTTTAAATGAAGGTTGTTTTTTAAGGGAAAACAAAATCCAAACCTAAATGGCCCTGTGTGAAAAAGTGATTGCCCCCTAAACCTAATTGGTTGGGCCACTCTTAGCAGCAGCAACAACTGCAATCGAGCATTTGCGATAACTGGCAATGAGTCTTTTACAGTGCTGTGGAAAAATTTTGGCCCACTCATCTTTGCAGAATTGTTGTAATTCAGCCACATTGGAGGGTTTTCGAGCATGTCTTCAGCAAGTCTTCCAGGTCCTGAAGCAGCAAAACAGCCCCAGACCATCACACTACCACCACCATATTTTACTGTTGGTGTGATGTTCTTCTTCTGAAATGCGGTGTTACTTTTACGCCAGATGTAATGGGACACACACCTTCCAAAAAGTTCAACTTTTGTCTCGTCAGTCCACAGAGTATTTTCCCAAAAGTCTTGGGGATCATCAAGATGTTTTCTGGCAAAAATGAGACGAGCCTTAATGTTCTTTTTGCTCAGCAGTGGTTTTCGTCTTGGAACATTTTTGCCCAGTCTCTTTCTTATGGTGGAGTCATGAACACTGACCTTAACTGAGGCAAGTGAGGCCTGCAGTTCTTTGGATGTTGTTGTGGGGTCTTTTGTGACCTCTTGGATGAGTCGTCGCTGCGCTCTTGGGGTAATTTTGGTCGGCCGGCCACTCCTGGGAAGTTATGTTTTATGGATTTTTTTCCCCCTTAATAATAAAAACCTTCATTTAATAACTACATTTTGTGTTTACTTGTGTTATCTTTGTCTTATATTTAAATTTGTTTGATGATCTGAAACATTTAGGTGACAAATATGCAAAAAAATAAGAATTTGATACCCAGTTCTGAAAATGAATGAACGGATTGGCTGTAATCATTTGAACAGGTGACCATGTCACTAAATGTCACTTAATACGGGCGGCTGTCGGAATTGCTCCCGATGATGGGCCATCATAATGTGTGTGTGTGTGTGTGTGTGTGTGTGTGTGTGCGTGCGTAAGGGTGGGATGAATGCTGCCTGTAGTATCATAATCTGGGTGAAAATAACTATAGACAACATTCACTATTAAATAAAAGGCCATTTTTTTTCAGCGTACTATATATGTCTACAGACATAAACATCAACCCTGTCAGAGGCCCCTAATTAATAATCTTTTCTTTTCTCTTGCAGTCCCAGTTCCTACCTGTGGCCATTTTGCATCCCTTTTTGCAACCCTCCAGTTCCTTTTGACCATGGATGCAAAACAACTTAATTTAAACTTGCTGCTTAAGTGGCTAAAAAAAGGCACACGGCACGGGATGCAATGCTGATTTGCTGTATGAGCAAAAACCACCTCACATTTATGACCAGTTCCCCGAGCAACCACATTCAAAATGGAAAATGGAACAAGAGGGTGAAGACGGTGCCAGAACACACTCAGCCCCAAATTTAAACCATGAAACCGAAATAAAAATACACATGTTGAAATCAATGAGCTCTAACTTGTTATTAGAAAGCTTCCTCTCCGTCTCTGCCCACGGCTTAATTAAAAGGGAATGACAACAGTCACTTCTTCCCCCCTCTCGTCTGCCTTCAGGCCTACACAACATGTGCATACTTGGTTTGATTGTGACGCCCTAGCCTCTGGGATCCCAGCATTCGGAAAATAGTTTCACAATACGTCTCTCTGCCTTGTTCATCTGTTACTTGCTGCATTCCCTTTGCTTCTTTTTCCCTTTCTCATTCAATGAAAGCAATCCAGCTTTCAAGCAGCACACATATTTTGGCAGCCCTCCCCCCCTCCCTCCCAAGTACTGTATCCACATCATGCTTTGTTTTTGGCACAACCCTTGGCATTAGCAGACACATTTAGGGAGATGGGGGGAGGGGACAGAGGCTTTTGTGCAATTTCGCTTAAAGGACAATTCCGGCGCAAAATGTACCTAGGGATTAATAACATATGTGTACCGAGTCAAACGTTCTCTGGGATCTGTTTTCATGCTAATCAAATGCGTCTCTAGCTTTAAACAAGCTAACGCAAACCGGTGGTTAGCTGCTAATGCTAGCTTTCGGGGCAGATGGTAAATCACTATTTCTATACCACTAACAAGCCTCAAAATAGCACCACACTTCAACGGTAGCATAATGAGGGTCCCTAAATGTAAACCAAAGCATTGGGAACTTTGTAAGTGTACAGTTTATTAAAAACATAGATTATAAAGACAGTAGCGTTCATGTTTACATGAGGGCACCATCTTGGAAAACAATCATGAGCAGTCGAACGACGAACAGCGTGCAACCAGTCACCAGTAACATAGCTCAAACACAGTGTTCGTGATAGAGATATATATATATAAAACACTGTGCTATCTTTGTTGTACTTAACACAGTACTTTATATATTTCAGACACATGTGGAACGCACGCACACGCACACATGCACGCACACGCACACACACACACACACACACACAGAGAGAGAGAGAGACGTTCTTTAGAGTCGAGAGGAGAAGGATCCCTTTGTGACCGGCACGTAGTAAAGGGCGTCTGGTATGAACAGCCAGGCGGGCGATCAGCCACAAATCTACACTTCACGGCTATTCGCAGCACTTCACTATATCCTGGAAAGTAATTGTAAGATATATGAGGCTTTAAGAATTGATTGTAAAGCAAACTGTTGCTCAAAAGGAACTACACAATGTATTCACTTATGTAACGTTACTGTTGACAACTTCAGCATTTCACCATGCTCAGGACTCACTGCTGCCGACCTAACTTGCTGAATGAATTAAACAGCTCACTCTGCCACCTTCGAAGCTGCCTGTGAAAACCCAACGTAAGGCAGGCAAACAGTGCAGAGCTGGACTGACACTGAGGAGACATCTGATTATTCCTCTCACATGTGACACAGATCTCCTCTTTTCTAATTTGAGAGCACTGCCAGCAAAGAAAATAAATCCATCTGCTCCACATACTGGAGATATGTGCTACACAATATGATCCAATATACATGCAGAAAACAAGATACTTGTATTTTCTCCTATAGTAGGCTACGGTATGAGGATTGCCATGGTAATAAAGGCATCTTTTCCTCTATAATACTGACACCAGAGTGGTTTGTCTGAGCCAGCATTCACAACACTATGACACATAAAATAGGAAACCATTAATTCAATCACAAAGTGCACACTCATACTTGAGTGTAACCACAATTGTTTGAGGAATCACACTGATCACACTGCTGTTGTCCGTTTTTAATGGGTTTTAACAGCTTTGCTTGTGCAACCTTTTATCCAAAGAAACACTCAAGGCACGCAGAGAATTCAACTCTGAGCACAAAAATGTACTACATCATTACAGTCTTTTCTCTGCTGTCCAGTCAGAGGGGAAAAAAGAAGGCCCGTCTTTTATTAGCTCTGTTGTAAACAGGGCAAGTGGAGGAAAAGCTATTAGTGGTTGTTCATGCCATCATCAGATTGCATCAGGCTTGTAGTGACACCACTGTGGATGGTGAGCTTTTTCTTCTTCAGTTATTTAACTACGTTAGCTAATGCTAGCTAGGGGTGGGAATCACAGGGTACCTCACGATATGATACACGATACATGGATCATGATACAGATAATATCACAATACAGCAATTCTGCGATAATCAATATATTGCTAGACAATACTTTAATGACACATCACGATATCGGTCTAAGTATGAATACAAAATGTCTATGAAAAAGTTAATTAATTGAAGTTTTTTTCTCTTTATTCACTGTGAGTCCAAACTGTTAGAAAACAGCACAATTCTGCAGCACAAATTTTTCAGTCTGTAAATTAAAATGACAGAACTGTAGAGCAACTATGGGTCCAGACTTTGGACTTAAACTGCAATTTTCTTCTTACTGCTGTCCGCCATACCAACCTGATCTCACAGAATTCCATGAAATGAACACAGCCCCTTAACTCAAAATTTGTGGCAGTTTCATGGAATCGCAAAACATTCCGTGATGGGCCCACGGAAGAATTCTGTGAAATGAACACGGATCGCCGAAAATTCCGTGATGGGTCCACGGATGAATTCCGTTGAATAAACACGGCCCCTTAAGTTAAGGAAAAGGTCATGGGTGGGCTTACGGTTCCGTGACACGCGGGAAGAACGGGATGGTTAGGTTCAGGAAAAGGTCGTGGGTGGGCTTATGGTTCCGTGACACGCAAGAAGAACGGGACGGTTGGGTTTAGGAAAAGAAGAAAGAGACTTTAGGAAACGTGACATGCGGGACACGAACCCCGGTCCCAACCAACCTCCTTACGCGGAATTTTGGCCTTACATACTACTCGCTACCGTAGTCGCTCTTAATGCTACGTCATCTTCTCATTGACTTTACGTTGGCACCGTTTTCCGTGGTGGCCACACGGAATTTTCACACATTCCGTGCCACTACGACGTAATGCGCTGTTAACAGTTCGTGATCATTTCACGGAATTCTGTGAGACCATGCTGGCCATCCCCTTGAAAACCTCTTCGACTAGTTTACTTATGTTCAAGTGTCTATTTAGAGCACCTTGTTTTATTATTTAAAACATCAATGTTTGGCGCCAAAATATTGATTCTCGTATTGCACAAAGAAGGACAAAGATATATTTCTGTCCCACCCCTAATGCTAGCTAGGCTAGTTAAGTGATAGACAGCAGTTGACCAACAATAGCAAAAAGACCCGGGACGTTGGAAAGGCAGTTTCGGATGCTGTTTGACCATCCAACGAGCACTTTGTTTTAAGCACAATGATACTTTGACCTTCCACTGCGCTACGTTAAGGAAACACTATGTCCTACATTGGCAGTGAACTTATAAATAAATCGTGAAGTGCAGAATCGTCCAACAATGCAGTGGACAATGTTCATGTCCCATGCCCAGATGGCCACCTTGACATCAGGGTCAGACCACTGAAGTTTAAACACAGTTGGATCATAGTTCAGACAATGACTAATTGTGTTCCCTACCATGGAACTACCATTCCCTCTGGAAGTGACTGCAGATGGCTGAATCCAGCGCAATCACACAGGTAAGACATAACCGATGCTACAAATCTTTAAGCGATGACAAAACTACACATACTTTAACTGAGTAGCCTCTGTGTACGAAGGGCTACTTTTAGCCAGGACACCCAGTTTGGGGAATCTAGGCCACATCACAACAAGGAACGATGCAAAGTGCGACAAAGAGGACAGATAGGGGTCTCTTTTATTTGGTCAGTGTGAACACTCTGTGGTCTAATACCACATATCAATCTGCCTTCCATGTCCTGCTCTGTCTCGCTCTTTGCGCTCCCTGTGCGAACTGTATTTGTGTGTCTGAGTGTCAAAATGCAGGCAAACTAGGGCAGCAAGTCCAGCTGTGCCTCATGCACAGCTGTGAGTCTAAAAGAGGCCCTTTGTCTTGGGATACATTCATGTCTTGGGATACATTCATGTCTTGGGATACATTCATGCGCCCTGAAGGAACATAACATTGTAAGTCAGTGCATAAGAAATGACCTGGTATAGTTAAGGGTAATGGTTGCATTTTGGATGTCTAAGCTAAGCACAAAGCTCTTCACTGCTGCTCTCTCTGACAAATATTCCTGTCACCGTTAGCCTCTTGATTATCTTGAATTCTACATCCATTAGTGCCAGGTAGCATTTCTGCATCCAGTAAAATCACCATATCCCCCTGTCTCCCTGGCAGGGGAATTGCTCACACTCACACCATCAACATCAACTCATTGGAGTCTATTAATTAACAAAGTGCAGCTAGGCGACCGAGGAAAGTCAACCGCTGTCTAGACGCTAAGCACGTTTGTTGATAGAGGAAAGTGGACCATGACTGATCTTTTCGTGCTAATCGGCTGTCAACAGCAACTCACATTTGGATTCCACCTGGCTGACCACTGGTTCTGCTTTTATGCTAATTAGAATTTGCATTTTAAAAGACTGAAATAAAACACCAAAAACTCATGAATTCAAAGAAAGGTTTTACGCATGAGGTGGAAAAAGTGGATTGATGAAATTAATATTTGATGAAAGGTTCATGGAAACAGTAGCACTTTTATTGTACACCATTTTGCAAACTTTCTCAGCGGCTGGAGTTTGCTCAGTTGTCATGGAAGAATGCGAGAGGAAGACCCTGAGTTATGATTTGATAAGGTTTGAACGGTCAAGAATTATTGTCCATGCTCATGGTCATGGAAACAGTCAAATAAAGGAAGGACCAGGTTTCACTTCTTATTGTCATATCTGACAGCGCTAGTGTCTGACAGCTATTAACTGCCGAGCAGCGCTATGAAGAAGATCACGTTTCAGTAGCAGTGGGAGGGGAGAATGGCGCACGTTGTGTCTGTATATCAGAAAGTTCATGTGGTTTTTGGGGCCGGCGACACGATATATGGCAGATGTAGTCTCAGAGAAAACTATATGGAAACATTTTGGATTTGAAGCCAGCGAAAGAGGCAAGCTTAAAAAGACGAGGCACAGTGTAAACACCGCAGGAAAAAAGTCATGGCTTAGAGGTACATTGCTGTCACCAAGTGGACTGGAGTCGCTACACTCTCATTATGGGCTCTCTCACCTGTGTCACTCTGGAACAGCCGAGTAAAGTTCGACCCCTAGTGGTAAAATTCAGTACACTTGTCCGGTCCGGTCCAGTGTTTGGCTTGATATCAACCTGTTAGAATTTTTTTTGACACTGGCCTTAGTCCACCTATTGCAACACTCCTAAACACCAATATTGGACAGTTTAGAAAAACCTTGAATCACGGTAAATAACAAGGTTTTTGTAATTCAACATTTTTATTCTCATCTCTCGTTTTCTATAATATCCACTACATGACGACTACGTCATGGTAAAAGGAAAGATTGCAATTACTGTTAAAAAAGGGCAAAATGGGTGCCCGGATAGCTCAGTTGGTAGAGCGGGCGCCCATATATAGAGGTTTACTCCTCGACACAGCGGGCCCGGGTTCGACTCCGACCCGCGGCCCTTTGCTGCATGTCATCCCCCCCCTCTCTCCCCTTTCATGTCTTCAGCTGTCCTGTCAAATAAAGGCCTAAAAATGCCACAAAAAAAAATCTAAATAAAGGGCAAATATGACCACATTTCTCAGCCTGACAAGCACTTTGTTTGAAGCATAGAGGCCTCTAATGTTTTATTCAAGTTTTTAATGTTTTATTCCCTCTCATGCCAACATTTGATCTGTTTGTTTTGTTAAATCTATTTTCAACAATTTTATTTATATATATATATATATATATATATATTTATTTATTTTTTACATATTAGCTTGTCAGTCATCTGTAAGGCACTTTAAGGCACTTTGAATTACACCTAAAGGTGCTATACGATTAAAGTTTGATTGATTAAATTGATTGATCGATGATTGATTGATTGATTGATTGATTTAACACATGATGATATGCATCTATTATGCAATAATGTATCACAGTCACGGACATTCTTGCACATATGAATGGAAACATCTAATGTGATTTTAGTAAGTGGACCATTCCAGCCTTACAGTGTTTCCCAGTCATTGGAATGTGTGTAAAAGACTACAAAATTAAGAATAGTTTGGAGAAAAGTGAATTTATGTCAACTTCAGAAGTAATTTGGAGGTTCTCTTTATTTTCCACTGATGGTCAAAATTATGTAATATTATGACAAAGCACCAGAAACACTTGACTTACCACTCAGTGCTAAGGAGCTGATGAAACCAGAGTGTACAGTCAACGCTATCAGAGCCTCTAACCACCAAAGCAGTTGGAGTAGAGACACTCAGTAAACGCATGGCAAGATGGTCCATAGTGATTGTTTCAGCCTCCACAGCAGGTGGTCTACTCAATGCTCAAAAGTAGGAGCGCTCGTTATGAAAACACACACATACACTTGTCAAACAAATGTCCTTGCCACTGTGCTAACTGTAAAATCCGACAGGAACCTTGAACAGTGAAACCCTGAGCTCAATCCGAAGCTTAACATCACCATGGGAAATCGCTTTAAAGACGCCTCAATGCTTTCTCGCCCTCCACCTGCCCACGCACACGCTGTACTGTACACACAGGGTCTGATGTTTCTCCTCACCCACCTACTTTACTCAGGGATATGCGCCCCCCCCCCCCCAATATTTAGAAGGGGTAGATTTGTCTAAACATATGAAAGACAACCCACTCCCCAAAAAAGGTGAAAAATAACCATTCAGGGGGGGTTAAAACATGTTTATATCCTTATAAACCTTAAATATGTTTCCTAATGATTTCAGACAACCCTAGTTGAGCATACCGTCTAAACTTTGCAGCGCACGTTTGTGTTGCAAAGCACAGTCTCTTTTCTTCCTGTCTTTCTCCGTCAAATGAAGCTGCCTTCAAGTGCGGTCGGAAATGCTGAGACCTATTCTTTGTTGTTGATTTCTTTGTTTCTTTATTTCTGTCTTTCTTTTACTGTGAGATGAAGCTGAGATCTATTAATGGTCTGACAGAAAACAGTAACAGTGTCTACTTGTGCACAAATTGTTGTATAAAAATTCACCAGAATGCAGGAAATTAAGGGTTTGACGCTCAAATTTATCTGGGGGAGGATCCCCACGCCATCCGGTTATAACGTGCACTCCCCCAATGCTGAAACAAAACCTATGCCCTTGGTACACATGGTAAACACAGACATCCTTCTTTCTATTAACTTCATTAAGTTGCTGGTTGTGGCTTTCAAACCTCGATTTGATAAGAGTGAAACAAGGCTTGGAAGAAGGATTCTTTTCAGATAGTATCTGATGTCACAGTGATGGAGAGCAGCTGAATCTGTCGCTGCCTATCATGACCAGGATGTTTGTGGTGCTCCTGCTTTTGCAGGCTTTCCTAAACAAAGAGCTACTGTGTGTAGCCTCGTGTTTAGCAGCCTACAAAGCAAATTGGAAAATTCTGTGATCTAGCCCTTAATATGTCTCTTCCAACCACTGCAAAAGGATGACTCCATCCCAAGTCCTCAAACCTCGACATGAAAAAAGGTCATTTGTGAGTGCCTTTAACAATGAACTATATTGTTCCAAATAGGATTCATATAAGCACACTGGCAGTTGGTAAGGACTGGTGTGAAATGCAGAGTTTGTTTTTTTTAGATTCAACTTTATTGTCATTGTGCAGAGTACAAGTACAAAGACAACGAAATGCAGTTTGCGTCCAACCAGAAGAGCAAAAAGAGCAGAAAAGTGCAATATGATTTTTAAGTATAGACAGGACAAGAAATATAGTGCAGTGTAGACAGTAGTGTATAGTTGGTTTACAGATGGTGGTTTAGAGTAATATAAGTTAAATATAAATGTGTGCAGTGTATTAGCAGTTACCTTATAAGAGCGGAATAAATATGTAATACATATATATGTAAAATATGTAATATGAACAATGTATGAACAACATGTACAGATATGTGCAGTGTAGCAGCAGTAACATCATCATAGTAAAAACATAATATAGATAAATGCAGTGTATTATAAGAAAAACTGAATAAAATATGGATATTCAGTATGAACCATATAGACAGATATGTACAGTATGTACAGCTATGTGCAGTGTGGTAACAGTACCACTGTAGTGCAGAAACAGTAACATTATAAGAGTAGTGAGAATAAGTGTATGTGCAGGATGAATAGTATTAAGAGCAGTAGAATATGGCTATGTATAAGTGTAGTTACAGTATGTACATTTGTAAATAAATAAATAAATAAATAAATAAATAAATAGGACACTATGGGTGGGATAGGGGGGTTTGGGGGCTTAGTTGGTTGGTTGTCACTGGGATGCAGAGCTAGAGTTCAGTAGGGTGACAGCCGCAGGAAAGAAGCTTCCTCTGAACCTGCTGGTTCGGGTGCGGAGAGACCTGTAACGGCTTCTGGAGGGAAGTGGGGTGAATAATCTGTGGTTGGGGTGAGAACAGTCTTTGATGATGCTGCGCGCCTAACGCAAGCATCGCTTGTCCTGGATGGCCTTAATGGAAGGGAGTGAGGAACCGGTGATGCGTTGGGCAGTTTTCACCACCCTCTGCAGTGCTTTCTGGTCATGGGCAGAGCAGTTGCCATACCAAACTGTGACACAGTTGGTGAGGATGCTCTCAATGGTGCAGCGGTAGAAGTTCACCAGGATCTGAGGAGACAGGTGGACCTTCTTGAGTCTCCTCAGAAAGAAGAGATGCTGGTGAGCCTTCTTGATCAGGGTAGAGGTGTTGAGGGTCCAAGAGAGGTCCTCAGAGATGTGGACACCCAGAAACATGAAGCTGGTGACACGCTCCACCTCAGTCCCGTTGATGAGAATGGGGATGTGTGTGCTGGCTTTAGACTTCCTGAAGTCCACAATGAGCTCTTTGGTCTTCTTGGTGTTGAGAGCCAGGTTGTTGTCAGTGCACCACAATGTTAGGTGCTGGACCTCCCTGTAGGCTGTCTCATTGTTTTTGCTGATGAGACCAATCACCGTAGTGTCGTCTGCAAACTTGACAATGGTGTTAGAGCCATGTACAGGTGTGCAGTCGTAGGTGAAGAGGGAGTAAAGGAGAGGGCTCAGCACACATCCTTGTGGTACGCGTCCGGGGATTCCATCAGGACCAGCGGCCTTACATGCGTTAGTCCTGCTCAGTGCCGCACACACTTCGGTGGTGGAGAGTGAGAGGGGCTGGTGATCTGCAGAGACCAGAGCCTTGATGGCCACCTCCTTGTTGTCCCTATCAAAGCGGCCATAGAAGTGGTTCAGCTCATCAGGCAAGGAGGTGTCGGTGACAGGGGGGTGGAGGTTTTGTAATCTGTGATGGCCTGGATGCCTTGCCACATGCGTCGGGGGTCAGAGTTGTTCCTGAAGTGATCCTCAATCCTTAGCTTGTGCTTGGCCTTTTTGATGCCCCTATTCAGGTTAGACCTGGATGGTGTGTGTGTGTGTGTGTGTGTGTATATGTATGTATGTATGTATGTATGTATGTATGTATGTATGTATATATATATATATATATATATATATATATATATATATATATATATATATATATATATATATATATATATATATATATATATAATATACACACACATACTGTGAGGAAAATAAGTATTTGAACACCCTGCTATTTTGCAAGGCTCAGCTCGGGCATTTCTCCCACTTAGAAATCATGGAGGGGTCTGAAATTGTCATCGTAGGTGCATGTCATAATAATCTAAAAAAAAAAATCCAGAAATCACAATGTATGATTTTTTAACTATTTATTTGTATGATACAGCTGCAAATAAGTATTTGAACACCTGAGAAAATCAATGTTAATATTTGGTACAGTAGCCTTTGTTTGCAAATACAGAGGTCAAACGTTTCCTGTAGTTTTTCACCAGGTTTGCACACACTGCAGGAGGGATTTTGGCCCACTCCTCCACACAGATCTTCTCTAGATCAGTCAGGTTTCTGGGCGGTCGCTGAGAAACACGGAGTTTGAGCTCCCTTCAAAGATTCTCTATTGGGTTTAGGTCTGGAGACTGGCTAGGCCACGCCAGAACCTTGATATGCTTCTTACAGAGCCACTCCTTGGTTATCCTGGCTGTGTGCTTCGGGTCATTGTCATGTTGGAAGACCCAGCCTCGACCCATCTTCAATGCTCTAACTGAGGGAAGGAGGTTGTTCCCCAAAATCTCGCAATACATGGCCCCGGTCATCCTCTCCTTAATACAGTGCAGTCACCCTGTCCCATGTGCAGAAAAACACCCCCAAAGCATGATGTTACCACCCCCATGCTTCACAGTAGGGATGGTGTTCTTGGGATGGTACTCATCATTCTTCTCATCTGACCACATGACTTTCTCCCATGACTCCTCTGGATCATCCAAATGGTCATTGGCAAACTTAAAGCAGCCATATTATGCTCATTTTCAGGTTCATAATTGTATTTTAAGGTTGTACCAGAATAGGTTTACATGGTTTAATTTTCAAAAAACACCATATATTTGTTGTACTGCACCGCTCTCTCTCACTGCTGCAGATCCTCTTTTCAGCTGGTCTCTGTTTTAGCTACAGAGTGAGACCTCTTTTCTTCTTCTTCTTCTGTACTATCTTTGATTGCACTGCACATGCCCAGTAGCTCAGATGTAGATCATGTCAGCTAGCTAGCTCCATAGACAGTAAAAGAAAGGCTGTTTCTACAACTTTGTCAGTTACAAGTCAGGATTAGCTGGGAGACTTCTAAATGAGGACGCACATGTAAGTAGTTCTTTCGTAGATTATGGTGAACTTGTGTGTGTTGTAGCAGTGCTTTGCTATTGAGGACGAGGTAGCATGCTAGCGTTAGCATTAGCGTTAGCATGCTAACGCTAACGCTACGAGCTAATGGTTGCGGTTAGCCTGCTCGTTTCGGCTTGTGACGTCACAAGCCGTGCCGATTTTGAACAGCTCACCCAGAGACTGAAGGCAGGACACATTCAGAAACTGTATCTCACTCTAAACAGCATGGATGGATTTTTTTCAAAGTTTGTATGTGTGTGGAAGCACCAGAGACACAACATAACACCCCAAATCCCAGATAAAGTGATTATTTCATAATATGGGCACTTTAAGACGGGCCTTGACATGTGCTGGTTTAAGCAGGGGAACCTTCCGTGCCATGCATGATTTCAAACCATGACGTCTTAGTGTATTACCAACAGTAACCTTGGAAACGGTGGTCCCAGCTCTTTTCAGGTCATTGACCAGCTCCTCCCGTGTAGTTCTGGGCTGATTTCTCACCTTTCTTAGGATCATTGAGACCCCACGAGGTGAGATCTTGCATGGAGCCCCAGTCCGAGGGAGATTGACAGTCATGTTTAGCTTCTTCCATTTTCTAATGATTGCTCCAACAGTGGACCTTTTTTCATCAAGCTGCTTGGCAATTTCCCCATAGCCCTTTCCAGCCTTGTTGAGGTGTACAATTTTGTCTCTAGTGTCTTTGGACAGCTCTTTGGTCTTGGCCATGTTAGTAGTTGGATTCTTACTGATTGTATGGGATGGACAGGTGTCTTTATGCAGCTAACGACCTCAAACAGGTGCATCGAATTTAGGATAATAAATGGAGTGGAGGTGGACATTTTAAAGGCAGACTAACAGGTCTTTGAGGGTCAGAATTCTAGCTGATAGACAGGTGTTCAAATACTTATTTGCAGCTGTATCATACAAATAAATAGTTAAAAAATCATATATTGTGATTTCTGGATTTTTTTTTTAGATTATGTCTCTCACAGTGGACATGCACCTACGATGACAATTTCAGACCCCTCCATGATTTCTAAGTGGGAGAACTTGCAAAATAGCAGGGTGTTCAAATACTTATTTTCCTCACTGTATATATATATATATATGTTGGGTACTCGTAGGGGTACAGATCAGATTATTGGCATATTATCAAAGATGTTTATCAATAAAGTTATGAATATGGTTATTAATAACTTTATCAAATCAACAAACAATCAAAACGGGGCACCACCCTGAAACTTCAGGGGCCAATATTGAACTGTGGAATAGTCTCATTTGTCAGTGGAAGGGTGAAATCCGAGCACTGACCTGTGTTTAACCAGCAGTTAATACAATAATACACAAATAATCACAAACAACTGCTAATTAAAGTATAGTAGAATTTATTAACTTCAAAATTATCAATGGCCAATCAATAATCCTTTGATCAATTAAAACCAATATACGTTTCTTTTAAGTACAACAAAACAAAAACAGAACAGCCTGTGGGGAGATCCTCTCTGTGTGTGTGTGTGTGTGTGTGTGTGTGTGTGTGTGTGTGTGTGTGTGTGTGTGTGTGTGTGTGTGTGTGTGTGTGTGTGTGTGAAAGATTAGGGGGGGGTTGACGAGGTGTAGTCTAGCCAAAGACTACAAAAATGGCTACTCTTGTGAGCTGCACAAAACTGTTTCACCCCAAGAGGGCGATATTGCTAGGCTAGGCCCACGATTAGCCGTTAGCTCATTCAGGCTACCGTATGGTTGACACAAAGGGACACCCTGAGGAGCGCAGTTGTTAAGCAGTGTGCGTTCTGTAGCTAGCTACGTGACTAGCTGTTGGCCAGCTGTTCACCTTAGCACGTGTATAGCTATGTGTTCATATATGTGTGTGTGAGAGAAAGGTTGGAGAAAGATATATTTTTACTTGGATCTTGGTTACCGATAATGACCAACCCTCTCAGTCAACTCATGTCTGGACTAAAGTGGAATTAGGCGCAGACTCTGAGAATTTCGTCTGACTGAGGGGACGTTCATTATAACCACTCCGGTGTACAGCAACTAAACTCCGTGGAAGGAGCTAGCAATGTAGCATTTACAGGTCACCCAAGCTAGCTACATATTCAACACAACATATCAACAATGCACCGTGATCAGAGTACATTCACAGAATAGATTTGACTCAGCGGTCACAATCCTAGATTAATACATTACACGCGCAGCAGTAGCTCTGTATTAATCAGATCACATTAATGGTAACACAAAGTAGCAGCAATAGCAAATTACTCATTAATAAAACACACTATCTCTGCCCAGACGTAAGCCTTCTTACTGTGTGTTCAGTCCGTTTGTCCGTAGGTTTCCACGAAAGAAACGGGGGTCCGTGCCTGCTCGTCAGCAGATCAGAGGAAGCTTTCCTTCTAAAAAGAGCAGAAGGAAGGGAGCTAGAGTCGACTTGAGAAGAAAAACGTTGTTTCCTTCTCCTGCAGATATGAAAACACTGGCAAGTGGTTTCAGAGGATCCACGGTGCTCCCAGCACCGAAATTAAATCCACTTGGTTTCAAAAATGGAAGTTTTAGCACAAACTTGTCGTGCTGACCTGTCGTCAACTGGAGTTGAGGTGGAAAGCATTTGTTTCTGTGTGTCATGCTGTAGTGACCAAAGTCACAGGGCAAAAGACGAGAAGTGGGGGGTGAAGAGGTTATTTATAGGTCAGGCCACCAGACCTGGCTCCCTGCTGTGTTTATGGTCCCAGGAGCCAATGGGAATGCAGGACCTCCTGGTGTTTCGGCCATTTTGTGCAGTAGCACCTGGATGCGACTTTTAGGCTGCAAGGTCTGCATGCAGGCTGTTGTTAGAAAATGGGTGATGAACCATCTTTCCTGAGGAGACCTGGATCGGAATTTTCCAGGTAGGCCCTTCTTTGTCTCAGGCCCATTGTCTCTGAGCACATGTTGGCTGGAAATCCTTTGCTTGAAAAATATATGCTTGAGCATCACCTGATCTGAATGCAATGTCTCGTGCCTTCAGCAGGAGTCTGACCTCACTGTTCATCCATGGCTTCTGATTATGGAAAGTAGTAATCCGTTTGAGGGTGGTGACACTGTTGATGTTTGAGTTGATACAGTCCAGAACGGAGGAGGCATATGAATCAGTGTCAGTTTGGGGGTTCCTGTGCACTTACAAAACAGATGAGGCCTATATTAGCCACAACGTTTTACCATAATTATCCATTCTGTAAGATATTGTCATTGCATTAAACATACAACTTGAACCATAACTTATTCTGGTCTGAAAGGGTTTTATGTTGAAATGTTACCATTTACCTAGCCTGGATGCCAGCCGAACTTTTAAAATCGCAGATAAAGCAGGGGGTGTTTTAAGGTGTGGCTATGATGTGATTGCCAGTGAAAGTGTGTAATGGAACGTAGAGTGTAAGGGCTCCTCCCTCACTCCTCCCTCTTGTCTAAAATAGTCACATCCGCAACCGGGATGGCTGCACCCGTAACAGCAAAGTCGACGACTCATAATCTCAGATCTCCACAAACCAATGGGTGACGTCACACATGCTCTGTCCACTAATTTACAGTCTATGGTCTGGACTTGATCCGTTGTGGAGCAAATATGCTCCAACCAGAGCTGTTCGGACCAATCAAATTGTCAGGGCGGGCTTTATACGATGATGGACAGATGATCAACAGTAACGTAGTCAACCACTTCACCAAAGAGTGCTTGGGTTGAATTCGGAGAATTGAGATTAGATAGATAGATTCCGCCATTGCGTCTGTTATAGAAGATATTGACAGCGCATTCATTTTATTTTAAAATCCTCAACCGGTCTGTCTCAGCTCGGCTCAAACCAGTTGATGGTGTCGCTGCGACTCAGCTGTTCAAGTCCGCCCGAAAGTACAGTAACGTTTTATGGTCGCACAAGACAGGGACGGACTGGGACCAAAAATTGGCCCTGGCATTTTGGCCCAGACCGGCCCACCACATAAGATCACAAATACCACCTGTCCTTGCGCTCCCCTGAATATGTATACCAACTCCTACTCCTTAAAATTACTAACGCCATGTAATGAGTAAGCAAGAATCAGTGAGAGTTGACATTAAATACTTCAAAAAAGTGCCATTTATTAATACAATAACTGAACAACTGATTCTTGTTAACTAGCTGCTCTGACCTTTTGTAACACTGACGTTATGGCTTTTAAACTTTACTACTCTCAACTTTGACAAAGGTGGCGTTTACAAGAGACACTCATTCCGTTCTTACCTTTCACAATAAAAGCCCTAAACCTATAACCTACACTGCGTACTGTTTACCAGAGGGAAATCATCTCATTCAGAGTGTTTTGCTAAAAGGAAACTAAATAGTTTACAGTGTTAGCTTCCTGACCGTGCTGGAGTCTCCGGACCTAACCCCCGTCACTCCACTCAGCAGCCGGGAAACAAGACACGACACCTCCGCTGGTCTGGAGGAGCTGCAGCATTTGTGCTCAAACTGTAGACTCTAGCTAGCCTACTGTACATCTTCACCGCTAAATGTTCTTCTTTGCTCCGATCGCTCTCTCCCGTCCGCTCACATCGCATCTCCCGTCAGTGACGCGAGTGGACCTAAGCAGGTAAGTTCTGTCAGCTCGACATCGCAGTGTTTTTGTTTTGTTTTACTGGTTAACGGGATCTAAACATATGTTTGGCTCGGGCCCTGGGCCCTTTAGAGGCCTTAGGCAACTGCCCAGTTGTCCAAATGGTTAATCTGAAAAAAATAAAAAATAAAAATAAATAAAGTGTCGGCCGTCGGCCCAAAAAGCACGTCGGCCCACTGGGAAAGTGCCCAGTATGCCAGATGGCCAGTCCGCCCTTGGCGCGAGATAGAAAGTGACTAAAGAGAGAGAGCGCCCAGCGGCGTTAGAACAAAGCAATGCAACTGTAGCAAGCATCTCACTATCACTAACGCTATCGACATTTATATTTACACGAAACAAATGATATATCCAGCTACAAAAAAGTCTCAAAGTTGGAAGTTCGGACGGAAGTGCAAAGAGTGGTTGCTATGGAGACGATACACCGTCTCGTCTCATTGGTGTTGAGTTCTGTTGACAGTTGAGTTGAGTTCTGTTGCTCTGATTGGTTGTAGGTCTATCCAATTGAGTGCAGAGGCATTTTCTTTCCTGGTTCGGTTGAAACACGCCCCATAATCACAGCCCAATAGAGCTCAACATTCCACAGCGGGTTCCGGAAGTAAAAATACAATTACTCCATTGTCAATGGAGTATAAGCCATAAATCGTAACCGTCGATGGTAGACTTAAAACCAGCTACGACATGACTAAGCGATTGTATATGCTCATATAGATGCCAAAAGTTCATTGGACACCAACCTTGTTTTGAGATAAATGTCTTTTATTCGCGATGTCTTGGATAAGTACTTCATTGCCCACAATCCTGAAAAATCCCACAATCCCACAGTGATGCCTCTGATTGGTGGAACTCATGCCGGTGAGGAGGGGGCGGTGTCAGTACCCGATCTGTGCTGCCTGCACGATCTGTCATGCGCAAGATGATAATCCTGTTTTACGAGGATTTATGACACTGCACGAATCACGATCTGTTCCATGCTTCTGCCGTTAGCCTCCACCGGGAAGCTAACGTTAGTTTAGCTAACAGCTAATTCGGCTAACCACTAGCTGACAGTTTGATTCAGTCTAAAATAACGTTAACTCAAACTAAACACTGGGAAAAGCAGGCTACAGCTGACGTAACAGCTGTTATATATTTTAACAGTTATTTTCAGGTTTTTGAGGGTCTTTTAAAGTTATTACATGCTGTCTCAGCTAGCGGTTAGCCGAATTAGCTGTTAGCTAAACTAACGTAGCTTCCTTTATTCAGTGGTGCGCGGTGGTTTATGGGATGAGTAGTTCCTTCGCTCTGAAATTAAAATATGTACACAGTCTTGTACCTTTGACTTTTTTGGGATTTTCTGTTCGTTTTTTCACTCGAAATGATACGTTGTATGCTTATGAGTCACGTATCGTCTGGTTAGCCTAAGGCATGGTCTAAAACTCTTTGTATACAGATTTTTCCAGACGTCAATGGGAGAAATGAATGGGAAATTTACTTCCGGAACCCAAGGTCTCTCGGAGGAGGGGCGGGACTGTTGAGCTCTATGGAGCAGTATCAGACTCAGATTCTGACTAGAATCTGAGTATGATGACGTCAGGCTACCATTTACCCTGTATTTATTTTATTTATAAATTTAATGTATTTATTTATCTTTTTTTTTTTTTTTTGTTGAATTGTAAATTTCATACTTACTCTTTATGTACATATTTTGTTTTGCACTACATGTAGGAAAGTGTGTTGTTGTAGTGTTAAAATGTGTCTGAATAATCCTATAATGGTTGGACCGTGTAAGCGGCTAGACACGAAAATAAACAATTCATTCATTCACACAATGAGCATCTAAGCATCTCAAAGTAATTTAAAATGTTTCATTTGTCAGTTCAAAAACAATATATATGTTATGACAATGACAGGTGATATCTAGCTTCATGACATAACATGATAAATAACAAGCAGCTCTACTTTTCCTCTGTGTATAAAGCCAAATGATGCATTTTAGCACAAACTAAAATAACAAATCCAGTGGGAGGAAGACATCCTCGCCTTATCCTTATTCACAGCTTCTTATTAGACACAGTCTCAGTGGAGAGGGAATCACAGAGGAGAAGCTCATATAAAAACAAAATGGTGCAATAAGACCATGCGAGAGTCAGCTATTTCAGTGCATTATAATTTCAGAGAGTGGAGTGAGTCAGCAAAAGAGGAGAGAGCGGATGAGGAAAAGGACAGAGGGTTTCAACGAGGGAGACTATCAGGGAGGATGACAGATGGTTGGTGTAAAGGAGAGAGAAAGGAGAAAATTAATTGGGCAAACTACAGAGCATGCAGCACTAAACAATATCCAGAGTCCAAAGGGCCCTTTGGAACAGCGGGGTGATGAAACCTCCTGTGCTTGTTGGCATTGGGACAGTGCAGGTGCCACGCATCTCTGAGTGCCACAGCCAAAGCCTTACATAACAGGCCACAGGGCTGAACGCTCCCATTCCAGCACCCCTTAAAGGTGCAGTAAGCGATGCTGCATGAAGACTGTTGATATTTGAACTGCCAAACAAATACAACCTCCCCCTTCAGAAGCTCTGCCCCCCCCCCCCCCCCAGATTCACGGACAGATAACTACTGGCCGGCCGGCACGTTCACATGCTGCTTCCCCCCTTCCCCCCTACCATGACCTGTTGCTGATTGGCTGGAATGGTGTTTTGTGGCTTGAGCACTCTTTTCGGTTTGTTTTCCATTTACACAGCCAGGGCTGTGTATTAACACCAGATTTTTTATCAGCATCCACAGAAAATCCTGTAACCGTAGCCTGACGTGCACCTCTCAAATTATTTAATTACTTGTCCTGGTGAAGCAGACCGCAACAACTGTGATTGGTCCGCTTGGTAGCGTCGCAATTCCCCCTACTCATTTTCGGGTTCTCTTTCTTTATTAACAGTATTATTGAGAGGCTGATATCATAGACTGTTGTGCAATTTATGGCTGATATTTATACCAAAATAGGCTATATATATCATGATTTATTGGGAGAAATCAAGCAGTTCTATGTGAAATCAGACATTCAGCAGCCCTATACAGCCCGAATGGAATCATCCTTTGTGTTTTATAACCACATTTTCACACACTGCGACGATTTGAAGATATACGTATGAATATAAATTTATCCAAGACACATGCAATGATCATGTCTTGCAACTGCTGAATTAGATTACTGGCATCTTTTCTGGTCCAATTCAGGCACTGGCCAACACAATTCAAAAAAATCTGAAATTAGTTTTAACACAACACATAAAAAGTCAAGTTATTCTGTCTTTTTCTATATTTTACAAGTTCCACATCTTTCACACCTTTGTCTGATTCCACATGGAACAAAAACATGAAAAAATGATTGCTGTACAAAAACATGTATTACTGTTTGCCCCACAATGACTCCCGCTGTATAAGACCACGAAGATCCGTGTAGGGAGGACAGGGCTTTCAAGAGGGGGAGCGGAGTTTGTGTCCCGGAAGAAGTTAAGGGGAAAACACAAGACTTTCACCCAGGAAACAGGTGTTCATGTCTCGGGAGTACTACATAAAGGGTAACTTCGGTTTTTTTCAACCTGGACCCTATTTTCCTATGTTTTTGTGTCTAAGTGACTGATGGAAACAACAATCTTTGACATTGGTCCAGTATTAAAGGTGCCATAGGTAGGATTGTGAAGATCCAGGACTTAGCCAAAAAATTTGAACATCAACAACCTTTCCGCTGAAGCCCAAAACTGTCTCCTAAGCCCCTCCCCCCACAAGGGAGAATGAATGCGTGTGCATGAGCAGTGATTGACACACAGTTAGACACCCCCCCTGGCCCTGATTGGTGCATCTGAACAGGGAGCGATGGATTTTTGCAAATCGCACTACAGGCTGTAGGTGGTGCCAGAGGAGCCGGATAGTTTTTTTAAATAACCTGCTTCATGTAGTTCTACTGGAACATAGGGTCAGTTTCAGCAAATATGACAGAAAGTTAGTTTTATAAGGCTTACCTACTGCATCTTTAAGCAAGATCGCCGCAGTCGGCAGCGGTGAAACAAGCTACAATGTAAGTTAATAGGGCATGGTTCTATTTACGTTCACCAAGTGCTGTTTTTGCCGCTGACAGGCTCAGATTAATATTCTAAGTGTCTGACAACATTATGGAAATTATTTCTAAGGAGGTCGACCATTCTGTTAAAGAGTAAGATCCTTTTTTTAAACATAAAAACATCCACGAAATTGTGTTTGCTAAAGCCACCAGACTCATGTAAATAAACATCATCGTCATTTTAGCGTAAAATACACTTCCTTCAAAGTTGACAGAAACAAAATAATACTATGAAATTCTGTGTTGGGTCGTCTTTCACTTTTCCAACAATCACAACTCTAGCTTTGGTTGAAATACAATTATACAATCTCTTTTCAATATGGCATATTACAGTTTGTGGGCTGTGCTGCACATTTGAGAAGGAGCATGTCGGAGATCATGCCATAAATGTCTGTTACCCCACTGAAAACTATTAAGTTGACTTGAGCTTGTAATCAATTTGTCAATAAAAAGAAAATTGGGGTTTTAATCGGACAGAAACTATGCAGGTTCATGTATGGTGTCGTGCCAGATTTTTTGGACCCGATCATCGCTCTACTCTACCGTCTCTGGTATTCCGCCCATTTGTTCTCACCAAACAAGTCAGGCTGTTTTCATGAACTATTCGTACATTTAGCTACGAAATTCGTATGTATTTCATGTATTTATTAAGTTGTGTCCCACATTAACGTTTGCTTTGAGGCAACGCTCTCTATTGTCTGAAGTAATTATGACCAGAGCACCTAGATAAGACCGCAAAAAACTGCATAGGGAGGAGGTCAGGGTGGTGGATGGATGGATCCCAGAACACAGGACTTGCATCCGGGGGAGTGACGTTCGAGTCCTGGAAGTAATAAAGGGGAAAACACAAGACTTCACCTGGGAAAGGATATTTGTGTCCCGGAATTAAGGGGGGGGGGCCCGGTGTTTTATTCAAAACCACAAACCTTTTTCTAATCTTAACCAGTCATTTCGGTGGCTAAACTTTACTGTCACATTGCCGTTTCACAGTCAACTGTAACTTCGTTAACTTCGGTTGAAATAAACACTCATTTACCGATTTACATTTGAAAATATGCCGGCTCGGAGCAGTTTCTGGTTAAACAAAAAGGATTTGACTGTTTAACAAAAAGGTCTATCTCTGTAGGGATCCTTCCCATAATGTTGTCAGACACATGGGAAAATAGGGTCCAGGTTGAAAAAAACCAACAGTGACAGTTAAAAACAAAATAACCCTTTAACTGTCACGACCCTCACGGTAACCGGAAGCTGTTTGACAGTCAATTTGGTGGCTAAACTTATTTCCCACCTAGGCTTAACGGTGAATGGTTGCCGTTATTTCTTAAGATATCATACAAGTTGTTGTGCATAACTTTTCGTACAATATCATATGAACCCGTTGATGACAATGTTTTAAACAAGTAAATCTTCAAAATATAAGTAAAAAATATAGAGGTTCATTTCTTAAAGCAGGTCGGTACTGTGGTCTTCATCAAATGTTGCTCAAACACAAGTGGATTTTTTGGGGACTATTTTCAGATGCAGACAAAACCACATTTGGTGCTCAAGTGAGTAGCAGGACAGTATGAGTATGTGGGATTGAGTCAATATAAACTACACTAAAGTGTTTTTAATAGACAACACAGAGGAAGAAGATATATCAAGCTTTGACACACACACACACACACACACACACACACACACACACACTACTTGTTGGTACATATATTCAGTGGGTATTTGGGTTTTTTTCATGGGATTTATTGACAATTAGTCTCGCATTGCCAGACCTTCCTCCACAGCGCTGCGGAGGAGGGTCTGGCTAGTCCACACAGCATTCCGGGATGGGAGAAAAACATGCTCTGGTTTATTGGCATTTCTTTAAACCAATCACAATCATCTTGGGTGGCGCTAAGCAGCGGACGGAGCCACGGTGCTGCTGCAAAATAGTCTCAGGAAGGAACTTGTTTTGGTGGAACATGTACGTTCAAAAGTAGTTTTAGTCGTGCAACAGAAAACTCAGATTGGACAGATAGTCTAGCTAGCTGTCTGTATTCACCCTGCAGAGATCTGAGGAGCAGTTAACTATAGTCCTCAGAAATCCACCAGAGTTTAGAACGCCAACATAGAGAAAGCGTAAAGTAACGGACATACGGCCGAAAAGAGTGACATACGGCCGAAAAGAGTGAAATCCGGCGTAATTTCCGGCGGCACTGTATAAACATACAAGGACCATAAACATACAAGGACTACCACCCTAAATTTGAACACATATGAGGTTAGTCTCACATTTCGAGTGTCTTCCATTCATAACATGTTTACAGTATTTATCCTGTTTCCAGTCACGGTTACACTTCTTCACCCATATTATAAATACTGCAGTTCACTGCCAGCACTGCAACAGTTGGTCCCCATGCCTTCTAGCACTACATAGTTTCCTTTATTTTACAAGCTGCTTACTGCCACGACAGCTTCGGAATACTGCATGAGAATGTCAACATGACTACCAGCATGATGGGCGAACCAATTTAGATATGGATCAACAACATCCCAGAAATGTGCACAATTTAAAATCACTTCCATACTGTATCCAAAGGTTTTTATCAATACGTGAAAGTATGATTTGAGAGGTATTTTTAAGTTTACTTTTTAAAAAGTAGACAAAGACATTAAAAGAAGATGTATTTCTATTGTATAATGGAACAACGACGATATAAATTAAAACATGTGCAACTCTCTTTTGATTTTTAGGAAAATCGTTTGTAATGCTACTTTTCAGGGTTACAAATGTGGTTAATGTTTGTGTTTCTTTACTAATATCTTTGTTTTTTTGTTTGGTTTTTATTTCCTTTTCCTTTGAGGTGGGTAGATGTAATCATAAGAACATAGGATAGGCATATTTATGCATTTGGTGGGCTTCTAAAAGGTACGTTTACGTGACACGCGGGACAAGAACGGGACAGTTGGGTTTAGGAAAAGATCGTGGATGGGGTTATAAAATGAACGTTTCAGTGACACGCGGGACATGAACCCCGGTCTCCTGGGTGAAAGTCCTGTGTTGTTTGACCCATCCAACCCCCCAATCAGCCTCCCTACGCGAAATTTCGGCCTTTCATACTACTCTCTACCGTTGTCTCTCTTAATACTACGTCATCTTACAGCGCCGCAGAGCTGCTGCTCTTCCTGGTGCGTCCCATACAGACGCTGAGGGGTGCTTATTGCGCCGGTATCTGACGCTGAGAGCCGCTGACCGAGCGTCAATATTTTACGAGTTGGGAGTGAGAACGGGTTGGGTATCTATATTCTACAAGGATAACCACATGCCTTCTTACCCCAACCACTCAGAGTGCACTGTGGATCCGCACAGCCAAGAAAAGTGAAGATGAAGGCTTTTACAGATCCTCTCCCTCCATCTCCATGAATAATTCAAGCCCATCCCAAGCCTGAGAGCTTTTTTTTTTTTTTAAACTTTCCCTGAAGCATGAATACACAGCGCAGCTTCACACTGACTGCCAGGGGGTTCATAAGGATCACATTAGGGCCACACAGCTAGAGGTTTTGCTGAAGAACCAAGCACAAGTAGTGTGTGAATGTATAAACCAGCACAGGGCCCTGTGTTATCCCTTTTGTAGAACTCCCGCACTAAATCAGGGAATCTGGATTTAGATACGTAATTTGAAATTGATACGACAAACCAAGGAAATGTTAGGCTTTTGCAAATTTCCTGAAGAAATACGTAAAAAAAAGTGGAAGATACTACAAATCATTTCTGCTTGTGTGGACTGACAAACACAACTTCCCCTCCCACTTGCGCAATGTGATTGGCTGATGTCACACTGATTCAAAGTCTAGCTGTTCAGTCACAAATCATTGGTGATGAAGTCAAAGTCACCACGTTTGTGACTCGGTTATAGCTAACTTTGTGAAATACAAAATAAAATAAATCCAAGATGGTTTTCTTTCCCTTTAACAAATGAAGCCAAAGTTCTCCAATGTTAAATGTTAAACATAAGCAGCAGTACACAACTTTGCCTGAACAAAATAGTATCTAAAACTGGCAAAATTTGTATTACATATTAGAAACATGATGATCCAAGAAAAAGCAATCAAGACCATAAATCTGACTAGTTGTCCCTTCAGTTTTCTGTACTCTGTTCAGGGGTGGGGCTAGAAAGGGGGCAGGGGGTGGCACGCGCACCCCCTTGAATATGCTTGGCCCCCCTGGTGCCCCCCCACCAATCCATTGTGCTAGACTGCTGTCAATCTGACAATTGTGATTTCCATTGGATCAGAGTACTGTCACTTAGCTGCTTGTTCTGCCAATCTTCCCAGCCCTTGTCACATGACCAATTAATGTTTCCATGATGACTATCCCAAATTCTGATATAATGGAACCAGCACTGGATTTTTTTTTTTTTTTTTAAAGTGGCAGACCGAGCCTATAGAAAATGTGTTTTCAAAATAAAAACAAGTGAAATTAATAATGAATGTGATGTTTTATTTAGCAGAAATACATTGTGCTGTTCCATCCTATCCAATATGTCCTATGTTTCTAAGCAGATTTTCTAATGATGCCCCCGATTGACTTATTGGTCCCCTTATTGGACGGACACATTTTGGTCTCTACCAAAATAGTATTGAGGTTCAATACAGCTGTTCTTCAAATAATGACTATACAGTAATACAAGTAAAATATAATTGGACTAAAACCTGAAGATCCCCACACAGGAACAAAAGGAGATCACTTACCTGTAATGGTGTCAGTGGTTGATTATCACAATCCAGTCACATAGAAGAGAAAGAAAGTACAACATTAGTTTATTGCACTGTAAATCACTGTACAGCCAATCCAGTCAGTCAATGTGTGCCAAAAGGTGAACCCCATTTACTGCATGTCACAGTGAAACACTGAAACAATTGAATCCTCAAAAACTTGCGGGCCCCGATCACTTAGAACCTATGTTCTTGAAATTAGCTGCAGATATCCTAGCTGAACCTCTCAATCATCTTTTTAATCTTTCACTGGTCACAAACAAAATTCCCAAGGTATGGAAGTCTGCTTATGTTTTACCACTTTTGAAAGGAGGTGACCCAACCTTGCCTAATAATTACAGACCCATTTCCAAACTTTCAGCATTGGCCAAATTGTCCTTGGTTAGTGAACAAGTGAAAGAATATTTAAATGCTCAGTCAATTTTATCTAAGCATCAATCTGGTTTCAGGAAAAAAAAACACAGCACTACCACTGCTGCTATAAAAGTAATTAATGATATAGTCAAAGCACTTGATAAAAACACTGTGTGTCTCTGTTCATTGATCTGTCCAAAGCATTTGACACTGTTGACCATAGCATACTAGTTCAGAGACTGATCAGTATAGGTATGGCTCAGCACTCTGTGGGCTGGTTTATCAACTACCTCGCTGATAGGACTCAAGCTACGCAGGCCTGACGTAATATGTATCAATCTGTAAAGGGGTCCCCCAGGGCTCCATTCTGGGACCACTTTTATTCACTATTTATATAAACTGTCTGGGGGAAAACATGCATTTTTCCATTTTTTTTTGCAGATGACACTGTTATTTATTGTTGTGCCGCTACCATTAGGAAGGCGTATGAATGCTTGCAAACTGCTTTCAATAGAGTGCAAGCACAGCTTTATCAATTAAAGCTTGTGCTTAATGCTGAGAAACAGAATGAGTTAGACCTGAATATTGTTACTGATCAGGGTAAAACAATTGAGGTAGTTTTATCTTATAAATATTTAGGATTTTTAATTGATGCTCACCTTTCTTTTAAGCTTCATATACAGAACCTAGTAAAAAAGTTGAAATTGAAGCTAGGTTTTTTCTTTAGGAACAAATCTTGTTTTACATTTTCTGCCAGAAAAAGCCTAGTCGATGCCACATTTCTCTCTATTATTGATTATGGTGATCTGTTGTATATGAATGCCCCATCAAAGTGTCTTCAGATGTTGGATGCTGTGTATCATGGAGCTTTAAGGTTTATTTCAAATTGCAGACCCCTCACTCATCACTGTACACTTTACTCCACAGTGAATTTGCCCTCTCTGTCAAATTGCTGTCTTACTCACCTTTATATCTTCATATATAAGGGCATTATAGGCAGGCTCCCATGTTACATATTCGAATTTCTTTCTTTTACACAGAGTACTTATGGTTTATGGTCCCAGAACACTATTTCATTGAATGTACCTCAAGCCCGGACAGAGTTGTTCAAAAAGGCTTTCATGTTTGCTGCACCTTCTACTTGGAATGACCTACAGAAAACACTCAAATTACAGTGTCCAATTTCCTTAAATGACTTTAAAGGTTATGTTAAAACCATAGAACATGAGTCCATCCACACGTGCAAATGTTTTAATTAATGGCACTTTTATTTAATTGAAATACACTTGAGTTGTCTTTGCCTCTTTTGTGTTTCTTTTGTGATTGTACATTTTTTTATATGTAACTAATTTGTTCTGCTATCTTGGCCAGGTCTCTCTTGAAAAAGAGATTTTATATCTCAATGAGACTAACCTGGTTAAATAAAGGTTAAATAAAATAAATAAAAATGTCGCGAGGCGAGACTGCACAGTCCGATTCAGTTTAAGTGGTCCGAGTAAATTTACAATCTATGTGAGGTTTTACTTTAAGGCCTCCATTCATTTGTCGTTTGTTAAAAGATAACCACACACTGAATAGATGATACGTCTGTGTTGAAATGTTGCCGGAGATAACCTGCTCAGTGAAGGATGGTGAAGGAAGTGTGTGTCAGCATTAAGATGGCACACAAGATGATCTGCTGTCAGCATCTCAACACAGGTCAAACTCAGTGCTCTGCCTGAAACACATGGGATATGACAAATGTCTGCAAGAATACCTGTAAATGTTTGTGTTCTTTAGTCATATATGACTGAATACTTTGCCACTGCCAAGTCATGTGGGGTTTTTCTGCACAAAATAGGGTTTTAAATAGGGATGTCCCGATCAGCTTTTTTGACCCCGTGATCAGATTTTTAAATTATTGAATATCTGCCGATACGGAGTCCCGATCCGATACTTGTATTTGCTCAGATAATAGAGCTGCACACTGTATTTTTTTATCTATTAACTAGTAAACAAAGTAACTAAAATATGTCTTAAGCTTAATACATTTAACTTAGTGCAGCAAATGAGTCTTTTCTCTCAACACCAAAACAGTTCTCTTTAGAATCCCAGCAAACCCCCAACCAAAGAGTAAACAGTTTCAAGTTCCCCGCTGGACAACGGAAACTAAACTTAGTGACATCTCTTGCGCTTAATAGTCAATCTTTGATTTTCTTCTGGTGTTTACCGATGTCGGCTCCAGGGAATAACCAGAGGAAACCACACTTTGTGGTTTCCTGGTGAAATCACATAAGAAGCGCGGAGAATTGGAGTAATCTGCTTCTGTAAAAAAAAAACAAAAAAAAAACGGGTGACTAAGAAAGACAGACTTTTTTACTTTTCCTTTTACATTTCTGAACAGACACTGGTGAGTGGCCGCACCAAGTTGGTTTGAAAGTGCGGCGGTGCGTTTGTGGCGCAGGGCGTGTGTGATTAAAGGCAGCCATCACTACAAGCTGATGTACATGATCGGAGTAAGGTAAACAGGGTGAAAGCCGATCCACAATCAGTTTAAAAAAGAAGCCAAAATCGTATCCGATCAGATACTGTGATCGGGACATCTCTAGTTTTAAAGAGTCAACACTTTATCAATTCTTATGTCAGCATCCAAGAACTTTTGATAAGGACAAAGGAAATAATAGAAACACAATGTCAAAGGCACCAAGGAAATCCATTTGGAACCATTATATTATATACTGTGATTCTGTCTGGGGTCAAATTAGTTTGGGACAGACGTCGGTTTTCGGCTTTCAACAGATGGAGGCAATTAGAGGATTGTAAAGGATTCAAAAACGACCCTGAATTGGCCCTCTTCTTCCTAGACAGGTATATGGTATGTCCATTTCATTCATAAAATAACTTTACAATGCGCAATCTGGTTGTTTGTTAGTAGCCCACATGAAGTTATGTCCGCCTTTCATTTAGTGCCCATTTTCATTTCTTTTGAGTCCGTGTTTGTGTTGTCCTATTAGTTTTGTGTCCTCCTGTACATGTGTAAAGCGTCTTTGGGTTTCATGAAAGGCACTATACAAATCTAAGTTATTATTATTATTATTATTATTATTCTAGTTTCTACAACAAACTCTTAATGCTTTGGCTTGTGACACGGTGACAGTGATACCCGGTTTAGCTCACAATACAACACTTGTACAAAGTACAATAAGGACTTTATCAGTGAATTTTCAGAGTTTCTATCCTTGATTGTGCCCAACTCTGATAAGATTTTAATCCTTGGTGATTTTAATATCCATGTCTGTTGTCCATCAAAGCTTTTAGTTAACCAGTTTCTACAACTTGTGGACTCATTAAATCTGACTCGCTACATCCGAGCACTGAACCTGTCCACTGCTAGGCAATTTTCTGATGCTTTCATAGCTTGTCATTTTGCTAGCCCTACAGAGATAACCTCCGCCTCTGTCTACAGATGAGCTAGTTACTCGGTTTAATACCACTGTCACAGATGTTCTTGATATTGTTGCCCCTTTTAAACTGTCCCCTGTCTTCTTTTGAAAGAGGTATTTGATAATATTGGTCCCAGCCTCTTGTCTGTAATAAATAGTTCTCTTATGAATGGCACAGTCCCATCCAGTGTTGGGCAAGTTACTTCCACTACCAATACATTATAGATTACTAGTTACTGTCATTTGAGAGTAATTAGTTATATTACAATATTACTGTCTCTGAACTGTATTGTATTGCATTACACTACTTTTGCATTACTTTTGAGTTACTTTCACCAAAATAACAGCAGATGATTGACTTGGCAGCTAGCTTGTGAATTTCCCCACCGGATCAATAAAGTCTCCTCTTTATCCACTTTAATACATCATAGATTATTCATAATATTTTGTATAATTAATATGAATATGCAAAGTAACTAAAGCTATAAAAATAGATAAGTACAATAGGAAAGTAGGAGAAAATTAAAATACTCAATTAAAAGTACCTTACAGTTGTATTGAAGTATGGCATTGTTGTAAAATGTCTGTTTAAAGCACTTGAATAAGAAATTCATGTTGTTTAGTTTAAAACAGTCTAAAGGAAATGGTCAATTATAGTGTGATTAAAACTCTTACATTATGTACAGTACTTGATTTACAGCTGATATGTGAAAAGGTACACAACCTTATTTGTTTAACAGTAATTTAGTTTTACTGCGAACCGTCACAGGAAGTGCTTTTATTTTGAAGTAGCCTACACGGAAGTTGTCTATTGTGTACTCTTGCTAGCCTACTGAAATGAACGTGAGACGCTAGATGCAAAACATGGCATCATGACTTTGCGTAAACATACACGCCATTTTCCTAAAGCCAAATGGCGTCTTATCTGTATGCATTTTGAGCTATCCACGTTTATGTCTACGCTGTATACAGCTATAAACATACACGCCACGTGCCGTGTTATTGAGAGAACGTGTAGTGCTATCGCGAGAACATCACACGCATGTATAAAAAAAAAAAAAAAAAAAAAAAAAAAAAAAAACATTGGGAAAGGCTTTAGTAACACAAAAACACGACAAAAACACGACGGTGACCAACGTCACACGCTTAGGGAAACAAACAGTTGGGTTTAGGAAAAGAACATTGGGGAAGGCTTTATTAAAGGAAAAAAATAAAAAATAAAAAAACGGTTGATAAACGCCACACGCGGTACGCGATCCCAGCCCTCCTGGGTGAAAGTCCTGTGTTTTACCCATCCGCCATCCGCCATCCCCAACCAACCTCCATCCTTTCATACTACTCGCTACGGCGATAATTCACATGTAATGTAGGTCAATGGAGGCCAAACGGCGTTGATAAACGTGCTAAAAAACGATTATGCGTCTTGATAACACGCAAAAACAGCATACGAATTGGCGTGTCATACATATGCCACTTTGTGAGATCAGTCTGCCGTCAAGCTTAACTTGCTCACTTTGTTTGTAAAACTGCAACATATTGAACAGTAAATGGTCACAGTAAAAGACAAGCGGTTTTGGTTGTCATTCGAAGCCATTCCACTACAGGCGCAGAACTCTCCACGGCTGATAAAATGCAATGATATTACGTGTAGCAAGCCTAAACATTAATTCCCGACATGATGTTATCTGTCAGCAGCTCAGACACACTGCTGTCTGCGCTGACATACCGTCACCCGTTGGGACACAGATGTTGTCCGTACCGTCTCTGACCATGTGGACAGAGACGGGACAGCTCACTTCAACGCAGCGTAATAACTCCTGAAAATAATGTCCATCTCGCAAATGTGTCTGTCTCTGCAGTCATCTCGAATCCAGCAACAGGAAATAATACTCACGGCTTTTTTTTTTCCTGTGAAGAAATGTTTTGCAGTGTTGGGGAATTCTTAAAAAAACAGAACACCACTAAATGTTGCGTTAAAATGCGTTGTAACTCACGTTACTGAGATTGTAACGGGTATTGTAACGGGTATAATATTACCGAAATTGAATTAGTAACGCGTTATATTACTGCGTTATAGCAGAAAGGAATACATTACTGTAATTGCGTTACTTTTGTAACATGTTACTCCCAACACTGGTCCCATCTAGCTTTAAACATGCTGTGGTTTAGCCTCTAATTAAAAAACCCAACCTTGACCCTACTGATTGCAACAGCTTTAGGCCTATTTCTAAATTATCGTTTATGTCAAAGATTTTGGAGAAGGTTGTTCTTGCTCAGCTCTCTTCATTTTTAAGTGAAAATAATGTCTTGGACAATTTTCAGTCTGGTTTCAGAGTACACCATAGCACAGAAACAGCACTTCTTAAAGTGCTAAATGATTTTTTGATTTTTTAATTTAAAAAATAGAACATTTTCTGTTGAAATTGGAAATATCTTCTCCTCTTCGGCAGCGATTACATGCGGTGTACCTCAAGGTTCGATTTTAGGGCCAAAATTATTCTCTTTGTACATGCTCCCATTGGGCTCCATTCTTCACAAACATAACATATCTTATCACTGTTAAGATGACACACAGCTGTACCTGCCTCTAAAAACAGGTGATACCAACTCTTTAAAGTCCCTTTTTCAATGCCTGAAAGACATTAAGTGCTGGATGGCTAACAACTTTCTCTAACTTAATGAGAGTAAGACGGAAGTCATGTTGTTTGCCCTCCCCAGACTTTAGAAAAATTTGGGGACTCAAGTGTGCGCCCTTTTGCCAGAAATCTAGGTTTCATCTTTGACCCAGCATTAAAATTTGACAAACAAATTAGTTATGTTGTCAAATGTAGCTTTTTTCATCTCAGGACTATTGCTAAACTAAAATCCTTCCTCTGTCGTAAGGACTTGGAGTGTGTTATTTATGCTCTTATTTCGTCTCGTATTGACTACTGGCTTACTGGCTACATTAGCCATCTGCCCATTTTGCTAGCTTGCCTGTATGGTCAATACACCACACTGTCTTTTTGTCTGTAAGGACAGTTTTCGACTTTAACGTAAACTTTTCTTCAAGTCTTTACTAGTGTCTATGTATAGTTAAGTAATGATTATTCTATTTTTGATATATCGTGTTGCCTGTTGTACTTGAATAGATATAGAATTTGCACTGACACTATCTTGCACTATGATACCATTGCACCTTTCTGCATTTTTTCCACACCGCTCCTTTAAACATGCTACAACCAAACTTTACTGTAAGGGCACACTATTGATATCTTCCTTTGTATTTTTGAAGTATGTGTGCGTGGATGTCATATGTCTGTGTGTCTATGTGTATGTACGTTGTGTATATGCTATTGGACACCTTAATTTCCTTCGGGATAAACAAAGTATCTCTATCTCTCTATCTCTGTCTAATTCCTTGTATTCTGGGATTTGCCAATCATCTTTATCACGCCTGCAGCTTGTCCAAAATGCAGCTGCTAGATTGTTGACTGGTACCACAGGAGGGATCATATCTCCCCGATATTGGCTTCTCTTCACTGGTTACCGGTCAAATATAGAATCGATTTTAAGGTAATGTTACTTGTTTTTAAGGCATTGGATTGGCCCCTTTATATATTGCTGATCTCCTTACCCTACATCACTCCTCCAGGAAGATCATCTAATCAGTTCCTTTTAGCTATTCCACAGTCTCGGATGAAAAGGGTGATCGTGCCTTCTCCGTTGTGGCCCCGAGACTCTGGAACAAACTTCCCTTTCATATTAGGTCCTCCTCTACTGCCAAGATCGTTAAGTCTCGTCTTAAAACACATTTATTCTTTGGCGTATTATGTAGTTTAGGGACATTTGTATAGAAGTGTGTTGTTTGTATGATGTTCATTGTGTCTATATTTTTATTGTCTTCCTTTGTTTTTATAACATGATGTAACTTTGTACAGCACTTTGTTCGGCCTAGGTTGGTTTTAAATGTGTTCTATCAATAAATTGACTTGACTTGAAATGCAACGATGCATCTGGAACGTATTCTCTTATTGTAAATGAATGATTTTCTGTCCAAGCAAAACATTCATTGCGACAATATGACCTCCCGGTAACGCTAACTCTAAAAGATCTTTACGACAGCAGCTGTGGTAAAAACATGAGCGTTTTGTCCAAAGGGGCAATCGACACAAACTGAAAGTTACAAACAGCCACTTTAAGTATGTGCAAGAACTATATATTGGCCAACAACAGTGACCCAACTTTCCCTTCACTAGTCGTAACAATGATGTTGTCAGGGAACCAGCACTACAGCCGGGGGCACTGCACAGAAGAACTGTACATTTCTGTACACGAGACTCAACATAATTAATTGATTAAATCAACATTAATTAGTGAGCAACTCCAAGGTGCATTAAAACAGGAAATACTCTGAAGAGGTCCAAACGCCACCTGTAGTATAGAGGACAACTTTATTGTGAGACCACAACAAATCACAGCAGCTCAATGAACAAGGACTGACAGTCCATGTTGTGAACAACAATGAACTTTTATCAGCTAGATTGAAAAAACAACCTATGTATGATCTACTGGTTTTGGTTTGTAAGTAAAAAGAAGAGAAAGAGGGAGCCATGGATTATAAAATGCTCTTCGAACCAAGCTTCCAATCAAGGTTGTAGTTCTCTAAAGTCTGGGTGCCCTTGTAGCAAATGCCTGGATTTTAATGTTAGTCATGGTCATGGTTTAGAAAGATCAATGATGATGATGGTGCTATGTGGAAAGGACAGGATTATAGTCCAGTACAGTTTTATAGTACAAAACAGTTCATCCTGAGGGGGACATGAATGAACCAAATGTCATCATGACAATCCATCTGATAGTTATTGAGACATTTCACTTAAAACCACAAATGTCAACCTTGAGGAAATGTCAGGCAAGTCAGTAGGCTATATCATTTTTACGACCATGAATGGCTGTACAAGGCTTTATGACAATCCATCCAACAGTTGTTGGAGTATTTCAGTCTGGACCAGCTGACATACAGGCAACATTAAAATCCCTTATGCCACGCCAATAGTGTGGCTAGAAATGATGAGAACCAGTTTAAACGCTAACTTTGAGATACCCACCAACTGCATGAGGCTGCATGATGGTGTTCTCATAGCGTCAACGGCTGCACTTATTGTGAATAGGAACAGTGTTCCTGCTACCAAGGCCAGAAGAGGATTAGGCTACTAAAAGAAGATTAGAGATAGTGTAGGCTACTTAATGCGTAACAAATTAAGCTCATCACTACCCAGTCATCCGGGCACACTGGGCATACTTTCCTCGGATACAATATTGTGTGTAGATATTGACTTGTCTATCAGCCTGTATAAAAGATATATTCATTTGGCTGGCATTATGTTTTTACATACATTATAATGTATGTATGAATGCAATGGACTACATCCAACTTATAAGTTTTGCTTTTCTAGGATTTGTTCTCCTGCTTTGTAATTTTGTATTTCAGCTTTTTGAAGTTCAGCTTTTACTTAAAATTCTGTGTACCAGCACCCTGCCTGTCTTTTATATTGGAAAAACACTAAGTCTGGCTGCCACACTTTTATTTGTGTGCCTGTGTAATTCTTTTCTCGGAACTGCTGCACAGTTTGCTCTCCTCACTGAACTTTACATTTGTATGCTGCACAGTAACCTCTGTGATCAACAACAGTGTTTTCCAATCCACAGGATTGCCTCTTAGAGAAATGTCAAAGAACTTTTTCTTTTCAACCAAAATACAACACGCATTAGTTCCAGACCATTTTGCCGAAATGCCAATTAAAAAGGGTCAACCTCGGAGGCTAAGTAAGTTTAGAGTCCTCTGCTAAACTTTCAAAAAAGCCGGAGTGCCACAGTCAGTGTTTAGTAGCAGTGCTTCCCTGCTTTGCAGTATGGAGCCCCAATGACTTCAATATTTCATAAATAAATAAGACATTATGAAATAAATACTATAATCAGGTGAAGGGGACCATCTGAAAAGGCGCCATTGGTAACTGTTTGGAGAGGGCAATACTTGGCAGGTGATTGTCTACCATGGGATAGTCAGGATCAACAACAGTACATTACCAGGATAACTGCCTCACATCCGGCGCCACCGGATGTTCTGCCGGATGTCCCTTGCCTTCCGCTCTCTGTTTGTTGCCGCTCTCAAACTCTGTTCAATTTCGGAAAACAACAACAACCCTCGAGCTAGCAAGCTACATGCTGAAAATGGCAAGTTTTGAAGAACATTTGGATGGTGCAACAAGACAGGCCTGCTTGGTTCTTTTGGTGAATGATTGTAAAGATTTACATAGAATATGTTTACGGCATTTACTATCTAATTGGGAAATTTTGGGACCGATTGGCAGTATTGCTGTGTACGAAGTACACACGCCAATACACTGGTAAGATTTGCATTTTCGACACAACAGCAGACAGTGTGCAGCATCCAGGGCACAGTCTGTCAGCTTTCTCTCTGCCTATCTGTTTTGCTTCCTTCTGTCCAAGTGTCTGGCTCTGTGATATACTGAGAGAACATGAGAAGTGAGACTGAAAACAACGCGGTCTATGCATTTTTTCACCATATATGGTCATTTATCATACCATTAAATGGTTTGGGACAGTTTATATGAAACTTTTTTTTGCCTACGTAGATAAATAAATGGGGAATTGCAGAGTTACAGCCTAGTTACACATGAAAACTAAATAAGAGCACACAAGGAGGTAAATACCGGGCTCCCAGGAAGTGCTCTGGGCTCTGAAGCCACCCCCGTGAAATGACTTGTTTCACTATCAGAATTTGATCCATTCGGTCTGATAACATTTGAAAAGTCTAGAAGAATGAATGGGGATTAAATCATGTAATCCCCGTTCAATTTAGCATTGCGCTTAACTGGAAGTAGCCGGCTCTATGGGCCGCACAGCGCGGAAGAAGTGCCGATCATCCGGGGAATTTTTTATCAAGTTATTATTATACATTCATGGTAAATGGGCTATGTCCACATAGAGCTGGGCGATATGGAGAAAATCAAATATCATGATATTTTTGACCAAATACATCAATGTCGATGTTGCGGCGATATTGTAGGTTTGACCATTGGTGCTTTCACAAAATATTAACACAATGAGAGTTTAGATAATCACCAATAATGTGGGTTAAGTCACTTTACTGTAATGCAGCCTTTAAAACCAGGAAAATAAACACTTGTGTCATATCAAGATATTCAAAATCTAAGACGATATCTAGCCTCATATATCGATGTCGATATAATCGATATATTGCCTAGTCCTAAGTCCACAGGTTTTTAACAGATTTTTTTAATTTTCAAGGATTTGTGTCCCTCTTACTGTTCCTATTTTCTTTCTGGAATTTATATATTTAAACAGGCGGTATAGAGACAGTGTTTGCTTGGTCACAATGGATCTATAGACGATTACCGGAGTACTTCTTGATACAGACGAAAACATTGAAAACAAGAGAAAGCAAGATCTTAAGTATAAGGAGTGTGAGTGATTAGGGCTGGGCAATATATCAATATTATATTGATATATGAGACTCGATATTGTCTTACATTTTGGATATCGTAATATCGTGATATGACACACGTTTCTGGACTTACCGGACTTACTTACTGTTTAGTAATTTGCCATGGTATCAAAACTATTGGTGATATTTATCAAAACTCTTACTGTGTAAATATTTGTGAAAGCACCAATAGTGAACCCTTTAATATATTTAATAATAAATATCAACATTGATGTATTTGGTAAAAAAATATCGTGATATTGGAGATATCGCTAGCTATCACTAGAGACACCATTAATAAGTGAGTTTATATATTTTACATTCCTATGTAATTTTTTCGAAATTTGACATCTTTATTATGTATTTAACATGTTGGGGATTGAGCCAGTTTGTTTGGGGGTGTTCACAGCACCTTTCAGTGCCCAAGGAATATATAATATTCAACGCGACTATCAGACTAATTTACTGTTCCATCCTGACCAGAATACAGTTAAAAACACACATATTGATGAAAGTGCACTTTCTTAAGACATCTCAGGTTGTTAATCATCTGTTCTGTAAATAGATTATTCATTATATACCTGTACCCCTTTACACTAAAAGAATGGTTTTACTGGTCCGGCCCACTTGGGATCAAACTGGGCTGAATGTGGCCCATGAACTAAAATAAATGTGACTCCTCTGATCTACAGTATGCCCAGAACACAAAAGCATTACTGGACTTTGATTCATTCAGCACAAATCAAGCTTTGTCGCGCCTTTTTAAAAAGCATTTGCATCTGCGAGGGCAGCCAATCCCACCACAGGCAACCAAACCCACTTCAAAGCTTTTCTAAACACATTCCCAGAAAACAAATAAATCTTTGCTTGAGTGCCAAATGGTTGAATTTTAAACCAACAGATTGTGATTTAAGCTCTGATTTTCATTTTCGACACCAAAGCAAATTTCAATAGATGGTTTAGCTGGGGAAAAAAAGTATTTCCAAATATCTCTGGTTTAGGGGCTCAGAAACTCCAGAGAAGGGGGAATAAGAGGTGTAAACGTAGCAAAAGATATTCATTTTTAAACCAAAACGTAGCAATGTAAATGTAGCCTCAGCTGATTTAAAAAAATCAAAATAGCCAAATGTGTGTTCTCTGAAAATCCCATTGTGAAGACATAAAACTGGGATGCCTGTCTGAAAACCTTTTGACAATGTGGGCAGTCCCCATGTCTCATCCTCTCCCAACAAACACTTTTAAATCCATTTTCAAGGTTTCGAGCTTCGCCCCTTTGGACCCATATCTATGAGGCTGTTAACCACTGATAACGCCCATTGTGGTTTCTCGATAAAGTGCAATTTTGACTGCATACTTCCTCTGCAGCTCTGCTTATGTGCTTCTTTTCATCTAACTAATATCCAAAGTTCATCTTATAAAGATCATCCTATTCGACAAGTAAATAGTCTGCAAAATAACCACTCACTCAGAATTCAGCATTTTGGAGGATTCTTCTTTCTTTGCTCTTCAATGATTTTAACATGAACAGGCAACCACAGAAACACACACACACACACACACACACACACACACACACACACACACACACACACACACACACACACACACACACACACACACACACACACACACACACACACACACACACGTGTACTAGAGACTAACATATGGTTTAGGGAACAAGAAGAAGAAGAAAAAAAAAAAAGAAGTGATACAGGAAGAGAAAGCAGAATGACAGGCATGAGTCAACCAGTGTTCTTCTGCCCAATCATACATGCAGGTCTAGAGAGTCTACAGAACGGCAAAGAACAAAAAGAAATAAGGCATCCAGGGCAGTCTGACAGCTTCCTTTCTGCCTAACTATCTGTTTTACTTCCTTCTGTCTAAGTGTCTGTGGCTCTGTGATATGCTGAGAGAACATGAGGAGGGTGAAGAGGTGTGACTGAAAACAACTAGGCTACATGGTCCATGTATTTGTTTTTGTGTCATTTATCATACCATTACATGGTTTAGACAGTTTATATGACACTTTTTTTGCCTACATAGAGACATAAATGGGACATTGCAGAGTTGCAGCAGCCTAGTCACACATGAGAACTAAATAAGAGCACACAAAGAGGTAAATAAGTAGGTTATGTCCACAGGTTTCCAACACATGCTATCTGTATGTGTATGTGTAGAGCGTGTCGGTTTTCCAGGGATATACGGACAATTTTGTTTGGACTTTCTGAGCTAGTGTGTCAAATAATTGCAGTGCAGAATAAGAATTAATTATTTTTCACGGATTTCTCGTACGGTTCTTCTTTTTCTTATGGCCTATACTGTATATATTTAAAGAGGCGGTATAGAGTCTGTGTTTGCTCGGTCACAGTGGATGTACAGACAACCATTACCAGAGTACCTTTGATACAGACGCAAAACATTCAAACATGATGATTTTGGGCAAGCTCTTTAGTATAAGGAGGGCCTCTACAGGCGATTTCACTATTGACATTTATTGGACAGTGGAGATATCACTATCACTGGAGAGTGAGTCCAGCAATGTGTGTAAAATGTTCTGCATTGACTGTTTAATGACTGAGAAGAAGCTGTGTGATTTTTAGCCAACGTATTTAAAAAAATACAGTTGTGTTACAGCAAAATATAATGACTGTACGAGAATATGTCCATGCAAAGGGAGGATGTCCATCTATACATACAAATACTGCATCTGGTATAACATCTTGGACCTTGACTTATGTTCATTTTAAACTTTCAAATGTGAATGGCAAGACAGCTAATGTTTGCTTTGTTTTAGCTTTCAAAATAATTTGATTGCCTTACCATTTTAAAATAACATGCCATTTTTTTTTGTGATCAACTTTTTTTATTGGCACCTTCAGACATACAAAACACATTCCACACCGTGTGACAGGTAATAGCAGATGGTGCACAGAACAGATCAACATAAATTGAACAAGAACAAAAACCCTCTCCCATCCCCCACCCTCTGCAGTTTCGAGGAAAACAAAACAAACAAATAAACAGAAATCACACCTTACCTAATCACTCTCCTCTAGTTCTTGTGGGGTTGAGGTCATTAAGTCTGATATTTGTGCTGCTGCGCTTTCCCATAGGCTGATAGTTGATGATCTGGCCTTGTTAATCCTTGCTGTAGAGAGCTCAAGCATAACTATGTCCAGAAAATACGCCAACAACTGTTTTATACAAAGCGAGTGAGGGGGGGAGCCAGCATTGAGCTATGCAGTTGAGCCGGCTAGCCACATTTTCCTCTGTCTCCCAAGCAGGTGTAATTTAGAGTCGTCATAAGTAACAAAACAATCGGGTCAGTAGGAATTCGACATCCTATCACCTCAGATATTATTGATGTTTTATTCCAGAACTCATGCACCTGTCCACACTCCCAGACCATATGCAGGAAAGTTCCAGTTTGTTCAGGTTGACAGAACTTGCAATAGGGAGTGGGAATGACTTTAGAGACGTATCTCTTCTGAAGAGTCCAATATGTCCTATGACATATGTTGAAGTGGATCTGCTGGTGATTTGGGTTCTTGGAACAGTGGAAAATGTTGTCCCAAACTGTCTCCCAAATAATTGCGTTCCCTTCAGGGCTCAGCTCTCGCTCCCATTTCTTTACTTTTGGGAGTTCTCCTATGGATACTTGCATCAGTTTAGCATACATCTTGGACACTAATCCCCTCACAGGAAAATCAACAAACAATTTAATGACTGGGTGCGCCTCAAGACTGTTTCCCCACGGCACTCCATAACATTTTAGGGCTGATCTTTAGCTAAGATAAAAGTAGAAGGATGTCCTGGCGACCTCAAAACTAGCTCTCAGGTCTTCAAAACTCAACATACCTTTCTCATTGAATAACTGGTCTAAAGTATAAATACCTCTGTCACTCCACTGCTTACAAGCAAAGGGTTTGTTACCAGACATTAATTGTGCATTGTGCCATATTGGGGTATTCAAATGCCACTTATTGGTGTAGCGTAGTTGCTCCTCCACCTGTTTAAAGTTGGTCAATGTGTTGGTGATAATAGGGCCATAGGCTAGCATACACTTTTTTGGACATACACCTGCAAAGGCAAGGTCTTGCAGTCTTAGACTTCCAGTGAGTATTTTAGCCTAGGTTGTTTATTATTCCAAATATACTGCCGAATTAAGGTATCAAGTTTCTTCCAGAAATGTACTGGTGGGGGTAAGAAGATCATTGTACTTAAGAAATTCACACAAGGACCTATGTTCATTTTAAAAAGAATCAGAACTTTTAATAATAACCGGAATAAATAGGCGTAATTGGAATAAAGATTGAAAATCGAAACAATACTCAATCCTACCGATTAGTTTTTGTCTTCTTTTTTCTTTGTCATTGCACACTAGGGATCGACCGATATGGATTTTTTAGTGCCAATGCCAATTTTTTTTCCATCAGCCTTAGCCGATGACCGATACGGGCTGCCAATTTTCTTGAGCCGATATTTGGAGCCGATACTGCTTTTGCTCCCTCAATTTACATCATAAAAATGTAAACCCTGCCACACTGGATTTGTTTTCGGAATCTGCTCTGCCATTTCTTTAAAAATAATAAACAAAAACACAGATCAGTGTCACTTCTGCAATCATCTTACATTCATATCACCCAAATTATGTGTGCAATGTGCATCATATGGATGGGTGCACTGCATATGATTAACTGTGCAAGGGTAAAAGGCTTTCATCAACATCTACAACACAGCCTTGATGATGCATTGCTTGCTGACATATGTTAAGACAGATATAATCAGGTCATCACAAAATGTCCTTTGTCAACACATTTAAATAATTTAAGAAAATAATAAACCCGAAAAGTAGCCATTGAAATAAAGTGCTTGATTTGTAATTTAAGACTAAATTTCCAGCACCATGGCAGTCTGCTACCATAGCACTCTGCTAGTGGGGGAGGGGCAGTGGATGGTCTGCACGTGAACTGCAGCATCTCCAGCAGTACAGAGCTGCCTGTGGACACCTGTCTGTGAATAATGCCGGAAAAAAAACTATTGGCGGACGCAGCAGCCGCGTATCGGCCAATGCACATAAAAACGCAAAAATCGGTCTATCACTATTGCACACTTATCGCATCTTTCCCATATAGTCTAGCGGTCAGGATTCCTGGTTTTCACCCAGGCAGCATGGGCTCAACACCCAGTATTAAAGCCATTGTTTCCTCTATGTTAATTTTACGTATGTAAAATTTCTGCCGCCATGGTATCAGAAATAGGGCAGACGCACAACAGGGTTTCCGTGATGGGCCCACGGAAAAATTCTGTGAAATGAACACGGATCGTCGAAAATTCTGAGATGGGCCCACGGAAGAATTCCGTGAAATGAACACGGCCCCTTAAGTTAAGGAAAAGGTCGTGGGTGGGCTTACGTTTCTATGACACGCGGGACAACAACGGGACGGTTGGGTTTAGGAAAAGAAGAACGGGACGGTTGGGTTTAGGAAAAGAAGAACGAGATGGTTGGGTTTAGGAAAATAAACGGTTGGGGACGGTTGGGTTTAGTAAAAGAAGAAAGTGACTGTTGGGTTTAGGAAACGTGACACGCGGGACACAATCCCCTGTCTCCTGGGTGAAAGTCCTGTGTTGTTTAACCCATCCACCACCCCAACCAACCTCCCTATGCGGATTTTCGGGCTTTCATACTACTCGCTACCGTAGTCGCTCTTAGTGCTACGTCATCTTCTCATTGACTTTACATTGGCATTGTTCTTATTTTGGCAAAATGTTTCTGACCGTAGTAGTGGTCATAGTGACTGAAAGTGTGATGTGAGATGCTAAATTCTAGAGGAAACACTGAAAGCTATTTACTGTAAGGCTCAATTAACTTTCATCTTAACTACCCATTTTCCTTGTCGTAAAAAGGCACAATAGCGTCTCCGGCAACTGCGGAAATCCACAATTCCCCCCACAAACACTCACAACATTCTACACCTGCACTGTGGCTACATTTACATTGCTACATTTTGGTTAAATACAAATATCTTCTGCTACATTTACACCTCTCATTCCCCCTGCTCTGGTGTTTCCGAGCCCGGAAAACCAGAGACATTTGGAAACACTTCCGACCCGTGTTGCAGTCTCAACGGCCGCAAACGGAGACCTTTGGCAACACCGACACCAACGCTAACGTTTCGCCGCCTGATTGGGTCATGACGTCTCGGCCTCCGAGACTAAGCTACTAACGTTACCATGGCAACTACCACTACCTACGAGTATACATGCTGCCTCCTGTTTATGCCCAGTATACAAGGATGTTGATGAGATAGGAGGTTTGGGGTGTTAGTTTAAACAGAGATTAGTTCTTCTAATGGAGCTACAAATACTTGTGTGCACAGAGATCACTTTTGGCTCAAAACTCTGATTAATAACCAAAACGTAGCAATGTAAATGTAGCCTGTGAAGAGTCTAGGAACATCACCACCTGGTATCACAGCAGGACTGCAAGGCTCTCCAGAGAGACAGTCGGCCCAAGGTTACATGGGGGATGCCCTCCCCAGCCTATTCGCAGCGCAGGACCAAGGCTGGCAGAATCATTAAGGATTCGAGCCATTCAAACAATGGCCTCTTTGATCAGGGAAGCCCTACCGCAGTCATAGGGCCAGAAAGGAGACGCTAAAGAGGAGCTACTTCCCTTAGGCAGTTTAGCCAGTTTAAGTCTTAGGTGCAGCACCCAAGCTGTTTTTTGGCAGCACCTAAGCTGAATGAATGTGAAATGTGGCAAAAAAGCACCTAAAACAGAGTAAAAAGTGCCAAAAAACGTTTTGAAAAAGCATCAAACTAACTAAAAGACTTTTCTCAGATCTAATGATTGTAGTTGGACTTGGAGTTTTTTGAGTGTTATTCATTTATTATCTGCTCTAGCTTTTCCAATGTTTTAGACACAGATATGATAATAACGGTAAAAAATGATGTCAAATTGCATTTTTTTAAATTGAAAAACATAATTTGTTATTTTAAGGAAAGACCCCTAAACCCCTCCGCCAAATATGCGCACCTAAGTCTTCGACAAAACCCAGGGAAAACACTGCCGTTAGGCCATCCAAATCCTTAACCATGACACTGCCAGGGCTCCTGATAGACTACACTCTGAAAACTCTCTGTGGATTTGTCACTATAAGTAACACCATTTCACACATTCATTTGATCCATTGTCCAAATTAAAAATATTAATTAGTGCATCTTTAAAAGGATACTTCACCGATTTAGCATTAAGGTTTGTATCAGCAGAAACACGGTAGTATTTTTGAATGACCGTGCTTCCCTCCCTCATGTCCCCCTGAGAGGGGAGATCTCTGTATTGTGGGTCTGGAAAAATTTATACCGATGACGATCGTCATCGTCATTTTACGTCATCGGTATAAATTTTTCCAGAGGCAAAGGACTACAGCCAGTACTTCCGCATAGCCCATAGGGGGTTGGACGTCGTTTTTTTACGGAGAATGCCGAGGTAAAAAACGAGTGTCAGCCATCTTGAATCATCGCTTAGCTTCTCGGCAGAAACCGATTTATTCATCCCTAAGGAAATTTTAGAACAACAATTATGTGCATACAAACTACCGCACACATGTACCACCGGGATACATTGCTAGCCGGTAAGGGGACATCCTCAGCGGTGTGCGGAAAGCGGGACGAGGGTAGGAGTTGGAGCTAGGTGGAAGCTAATGCTAGCCAGCCACCTGTGCCAGGCTTCGCCTGCTACGGAGACCAGCACCTCAGCCTGCGGTGCCGCTAGCCGGAATACTTGACAGGCTTCGTCTGCTACGGAGACCAGCACCTCAGCCTGCGGTGCCGCTAGCCGGAATACTTGACAGGCTTTACCTGCTACAGAGACCAGAACATCAGCCTGCGGTGTCGCTCCATGCCGTTAACCGGTAAGGGGGTATCCTCAGCGGTGAGACGCGGAGGATGTCCCTAGCTCATAGAGCTAGGTGGAAAGCTAACGCCAGCCGACCACCTCAATCCTGCTTGCAAGTGTCTCTTTCGACAACAAACTGGACTACATCCAACTTCAACGAAACTCCCAACGTGAGTTCAGAGACTGCTGTGTTTTTGTTGTTGTGGAAACATAGCTGAACAACAGTGCTGCTCTGTCACTGGGTAAGACTAGCTAGCTAGTGGAGGTGGGCTTTTTTAACACGGACTGTTGCAGAAATGGGGTGCTTGTATCCAACTAACTGCTAACCGCTGGTGGAGTTTGTGACTGTTAGATAAAACTATTCTACATTCCACGCAAATTTATGGCTGTGTTTATACTCAGTTTTACAGCCTACCAAGTGGCGTGACGAAATTCAAACTGTAAATATATTCAAATTACGCCGAAAATGAAGCTAACTAGCTGCTATCTGTACACATAGGGTTGGAGGGACAGTCGCAGCTAACGAAACCCCTAATGTTCACAAAAAATCATTAAATTGAAATCGGACACCATTGTTAGCTTAATAAGACCTTGGGGTATATATTATGTAAGTGGCGTGACGAAATTCAAACTGTAAATATACGAAAGTTATGCCGAAAGTGTAGCAACAATCTTTTCCCATAGGATTAAATGGGACACATAGCCTAGCTTGCAGCTCCGGATCTCCGCGGAGCCCCAAGCCCCGGTCGTCCAGTAACCGAGAAACGGTGACTTTCACTGGGTATGGAGGTTGCCGCTTTCTCGTCAGACTGTGTGGAGCTCCTAAAGTCCGACACATCTTACCAAATTTGCAATTAGCCATCAATTCTCGTAAGACGGCCCATATTTGAGCTTTATATAGTTGATTTCTCGCTTAAAAAAGTATCAGAAGTGAATTTAATAACGAAATAGCCCGACAATGTATAACTTTGCAGTGTCTGAAATATGAGACGTGCGGTCTTGTCTCCAATGTGTTTTACAGCCTACCAAGCGCTAATGCTAGTATTGTATGTATGTGTATTGTATTGTTAGCTGACCTTTACGGAGCATATAATGTGTTTCGTATGTCGTTTTTATATAATGTCGTTTTTATATATTGTGTAACCACTTGAGCCACGGTGAAACGTTGTTTCGTGTATATGGTTGAAATGACAATAAAACAGTTGAATTGAGTTGACCGTCTCACTGTCTGTCTGTAAACGGTAGGCGTGGCTTGGGAGTGTACTCAGAGCAGCAAAGCAAGTGCATTCTGGGATTTGGTGTCTTTCATCCACATGAGCCAAAAACACATTTCCTGGCTTTTCTCAGCCTAGAAGGCACCAATTTCAATTTTTTTTCACATTTATACTACATAAGTGACCCAATTTAAAGATATATTCAGCTTTCCAGCGGTGAAATATCCCTTTAAGTAAAAAAATCAATATTGAATCAAATCGTGACATTTTCTGAATCGTGCACTTCTATTTTAAATAGAAACATATTGATGAGAGCAACTAATAATCTAAGGGGGCTTTCACACCTGAAAGTCCAAACCAAGGTCCGGATCAAGGTTCATGTTTTTGCATTTGATCTGGTAAGTTTTGGTTTCACACTGCAGTTATGCAAGCGCACTAAAGATCTATACGTGACAAAACTACGCCCTGTCTTCATCACATACGTGAGCTGTGTCTCCTGATACTTATAATTGGTTTGTAGACGAGCTTCCTCGTCCTCTCGTCTCCTTTCTCTGTGAGTCAGAGTTTTTTCAACTGTCTGCTGCTCTGCCCGTGCTGCCGCAGCTCTTTTTGTTTTGTTGCAATGTTGAGAAGCAAGACACGTGAACTTTCTTTATGCAGCAAACGGAAACCTACACTGTACATTTACTACCACTTAACAAGAATACTGCTGATGTATTCTCAGCTCTGATAGCCGACAGATGTCTGCTCTGAGCGTTGACACTGTCACACTCTCTCTCAGGTACACACTAAACAATTAGCTATTCCTTAAAAGGAGTTTCCCCGGTCTTATAACACAATGATAGCCTGCTAGAGCTTCCTGTATTTGGTCCGAAAGTCCGAACCATCCAAAAGATGCTTTCACGCTATAAACAAACCGGACCATGGTTCAGTTTGATCCAGATCGAGACTACCTCTTTTGGTCGGACCAAATTTTGGCCATTTGGGCCGGACTGTGGTCCAGGGGAGGTTTCACACCTGTAATTTTGGTTCGGATCAAACTGAAAAGTCAGAAAGTCCGGACCAAACAAGGTAGGTGTGAAAGCCCCCTTAAACTACTGGTGTGGTTTAGATGACTCAGCATGTGCAAAAAGATTAGTGGTCGGATTACACAATACCCTTTGGCCCGAATACCAACTACTACAACCTGGGAAACTCAAAGAACCAATCCACATATGGATAACACCTTTCTTGCTGTTGAGCGTGGTTGCAACTTCATGCCCTGGGACTGGATCTCACTGGCAGGGACTGGGAGTCTGGTCAGGACCCAGCATGTGAACAGAGTCAAATACAGAGAGAGGGAGATCCTAGAAGAACCCTGCTGCAGAGTGCACACACAGCCTCAGACAGGAAAAGCATGAGTGGTGGAGGCACCGAGCCAAGGCCAAGCTGGAGTGCAGTTTGAGTTACCTTGAATGACCCAGCCAAAGTTTGAACTTGCACTCCACCAAAACAAACGGTAGAGGGCTGAAGATCACAGCTAACCAATAATAAATCCCCTTCAAGTCGGACAAAACCTTAGAGGATCTGCAAGGAAGAAAAGGCTGAAATCTAAGTCTACAACTCTTGTAGATAAGTAGTAGAGAAGACTTAAAGCGTGAAGCTTATCAAAGCATCCACTGTATTGTATTTCAGCTATACCTTTGAAACCTGCTTTCTTATTCTAGGATAGCAGTGTATGCGGTCAATAGTGGCAGGAGCTAAATGATTAGCGCCGCTGCCATAGGAAAATATCACCTCAAACACAGTAAACTCCTACTTCTGCTTTAAGCATCCAGAGTCAGGGACGGACGAGGGTAATCGATCGAACCCCCCCAAACACTGCCAACAGTTTAGCAGTTATTGGTTGTTTGAAAGAGCAGTTGGCGCCAACGAAGGCTCCGCTGCCGGAGTTCCAGTATTTGATTTCATTCTTGTAAGGTGCTTAATCAAGCAGTATGCAAGCATTGGGTTAAAGGAAAGGAAAGGATGCTGCATGATTCCGTTATAGACAAAAGTACGCGTCGTTGACTTCTGACAAATGAAACATGCTCCCAAAGCTAATTTTTTAATTTGATGTTTATCTGAATAGGGACAGATGCTACAACATAGACATTTTTGCAGCAAATCTCCCATGTACAGCAACACAGCATTTATAGCCATTGATAATTTCCCAATGCCTGTCCCTAGATACTAAATATTAATAGGTGTTACGATGTTACTGCACATATCGCTTCAATACTTCTTCAATGGTTTTGTGCTTTCAACGCTTATGAATGGCCTGTAGTCATTACAGCTGGAATGTTAATTGCTGTACAGTCCCAGCTGACTTTGACACAGCCACTCTGACATGAAGGTCAGGGGAAATTATGGAAAGAGTCGACTGCTTGCTTTGAACAAAATGAAAGATGTATTCACTATTTATGCTTTTTCAAAGCGGTGTAGCACATAATGACCATGCGAATGAGTGTGTATTGACATTAGTATCCAGCTTATTACCAGGTTTTTGAAGAGTTCTGGTTGTATGTTTGCGAATGTAAATGTATTCTGGTTTGAGAAACTTACAGTAGGGCGCTTTCAAACCTATAGTTTGGAAGACTCGGTGCGATTCGTGAAGTAAGTTGCAACATTTTTTTTTTTTGGTTCGATTTGGGTTCAGACTGCACTTTATTTGTCATACAGTCGAAACGATAGCTTGCCTACTAGACAGAATATCCGAGTGAAACCCCTAACTCTTCCTGGTCTCAGAAATAATGAAGCAACAACATTTATAACATCTTGGGTTTACTGGCTTTTGCTTTAGTGTAATATTTTAAAAGAAGGCTAACAATGAGCAGCTGACAGACAGCGAGTGAAGGAAAGAGTGGGCCCTGATGAGAGAGAGATGATGTGTTGTCACACAGACAACGAGCATCATACAGTCATAACAGGTTATGGATTTGAAAGTTATCATCCCTTAAATCATACATCCGTAAATTGTGTGCGAGGTTGAAATTGCAGGCTAGTAGATGCATTATTTTTGGTTCCCTTACTATATTTAAGTCGGATCGCGTTCTCACCTGAAGTGAAACGAACTGTAGTGCACTTGGAAGCGAACAAAGAACCCCGTTTTCAATCGGACCAGAGTTTGGTCATTTGGTCCGCACCAGAGTTCAAATGAGCTTTCACACCGCCCCAAATGAACTGGACTATCCCACAAAACACTCCAGGGTTCGGTTGTGCAAAAGCAACCTTTGGGGGCTTTCACACCTGCCTCATTTAGTTCGGTTCATTCACACAAGAGTTCACCCTTGGTGCGGTTCATTCGGGCAGGTGCGACTGCAGCGCTCGCCGTCGAATGCGCACCAAAAGTGGACCAAACAAGCGTACCAAGACCTACTTGAAGGGTCATGGTACACTATGAAATGAACTCTGGAGCTGTTTATTTGTGGTGGGAATGTGATCCAACCTCGAACCGCCCCAACTATGTGTACTCCGCAAGTCTGAGCTGAATGTCTCCTGTAGTCTGGGCTCCGTTTCAGAAAGCAGGTTTAGTGAAAACTCTGAGTTTGTTAACCCTGAGATGAGGGAAACTCTGGGTTTTCTGTTTCAGAAAGAGAGGTTAATCAAACCTGAGAGAGAGGGGTAACTCCAGCCCGTTTCAGAAAAACTTAACCTCAGAGTCAGTTACTATGGTAACTGAGCCTGTGAACCTAACCTGGTCGGGAGCAGGTTTTCTTCAATAAACCTCGAGTTTCTCTCAGTCTCCTCCCTCTGACACAGCGCTCTTTCATTTCCTCATTCATTCAGTCTGTATCATGCGCATTTTAGCGCAGTTTGTTATCTGCATGAATAAAAAAAAAATGTATTGTTTACGTTAGGCAGATTATAAAACGTTTTTTTCTCAAACATTGCATGTCCTTTTGTCGACGATCCCGTTGATGAAAAAGCTGTATTAGGCCTACTTCACACAGAGTTTACGTTGGGAGATGATATGAGTCCCGACTAGATGTATTTTCATTTCCAGATAACCGATTTGAGAGGTATTTTCTTCACAGTCGATTAGATATGTAGATACCTTATCCGTCCTCTTATCACTAACATCCACCGTCGTGGACATGCTCTACATCCCAGCAGATTCTTTGTGTCACATAATTTTTTTTTTGCAAACGGCAGTTTTCTTTACAACACTGGTGATGCGGATCATATTAGTAAAGCCACTGTATGCAGAGCCGTCAGCAAAGTCTGCCTCGCTCTGAAATGTTTTTTTTTTTATGTTTTTGTACTGTTCCCTGGACACAAACCAGTGAGAGCCATTAAAAAGAATTAAATGATTATAAATTATATTTCTGTTAATAATCATGGTGCTGCAGGCTCAGAATGGGATTAGTATCTTACTTTTTCACCCGCAGGATTGCACCTAATTTGATATAGGTGTAATACCATTCCAGTTTTCACCAGTAATATTATAGGTTACCTGTGATTAAATATGAAATTAGGCTACACTGTCAATGCTTACGCATTGACTCAAGCAGCAATTTTCTCCCCCCCACTTTTTTAACGAAATACATGTTCATGTACATGTACATGTATGTGCGCATTAGTATTTCCGCCGACCAGTTTGTTTGTGGTTGTTACCATGGTGAATCATAGTATCATGGCTCCATTCATGCTGCATTTTTATTGTGGTGGTGCACGAGCTTAGCTTTGAGTCAACCTACTCCGAGTTGATTGAACCAACTCAAATCAGCTGTTCTGGAACCGAAAACTCAGAGTTTCCCATCTCAGGGTAAATCAACTCAGAGTTCAGGGTTAGACTCAGAGTTTGGTAAACCTTCCTGAAACAGACCTCAGGTGTGTTTTGCGAGCAGAGCAGAGCAGCTTGTTTATCTCAGAGAAATAGACTGCGGTCAAGCTTGGTCAAACCAGCCGCCGATAAAGTTGGAGACAGACAGCAGCAGAGCAGAGCTAAGTCTCTGTGAGCAGACGTAATAATGTCGCTTGTGAAACAATGTCTCAAACATTTAAATAAAATGAGCTGGTTTGACCATGGAGATGCAAGAAATATGCAGTAGTCAAGAACGCAGGACCTTCTTCCTGTATTTACTTTCTTGCTTGTGCAGACACATCTGAGCAATAAGAGGCGTGAACGCTGCGTGGTTTGCAGAGATGGGAAGTAACGAAGTACAAATACTAACTTACGTTACTGTACTCAAGTAGATTTTTCAGATATTTTTACTTTACTATATTTTTTTGTGGCGACTTTTTACTTTTACTCCTTACATTTTAACATGAATATCAGTACCATTTTTACTTTACCATATTTTTTTTGTGGCGAATTTTTACTTTTACTCCTTACATTTTAACATGAACATCGGTACTTTCTACTCCTTACATTTTACAAAATTGGCTCATTACTTTAGTTTTGTACAAGAGGTCGTCATGTCGGAGAATAGCACAGACACGCCTCACCGCGAGCGGGCGCGCGCAACACACGGAGCAAAAAGAAAAAGAGACCAGCTGTCCGGAGGATAATCAGTTGAGATCGTGTGTGTGTGTCCTTAAGAACTGTAAGTCGTATAACTTATGTTGTCAGTTCATTTAAGCCTGTTGTTATATTGGTCTATAGTTCTTGGAAATTTAAAATAAGTTAGCTAGTGATTTTGTTGTTTGTGTTCTTCACCTGTTACCTAGGTTGCACGTTGCTTGATCTTAATAAAGCATCAAAAGAGAGAAGTTGTCTCCGTCCGTGTTTTAACAGACACACCTGGGGCGAAGTTGGAAACCAGACTCAGCTTTAAATACAGTCCAAATCTAGTCCTTACTAACAAGTTTCAAATAATTTCACTGGAGTTACCGTTATTTTCGCGTCATCAATACCACATTCAATCTAATTGGATGGGAATATACTGTATGTTGCACTTGACACACCACTACAAGACGACAGATTCGGCGGCATTCTGTATTCATTCGCGGCAAATCATTGCGGCTTGATGGTGGTAACGTTAGCACATAGTAGTATGGATGGCGACATGATTGAAAATGAAGAAATCGGCAGACAAGCAGCAAGACATCCTTGGCCTTATCTGAGAGAGATGTTTGAGATAGTAGGCATCAAGAATGACTCCTGGCCAATGTGCTGCGCAACTCTTAAAGTATGGGGAACTTCTTAATTAATGTCTGTTTAGTAATTCATATTTTATCCTTTATTTTCTTTCCAGAAGCCATATTTGAGCACACACACGTACATGTAGATTCCTTTAAATGTTAAGGGGAAGATTAAAAAAGAGAAAATGGATCTGTGAATTCTCACAGAATCACAACTGAATTCATAAATAGCTACTCAGTCAGAATCTTATTAACCTGGAGTCCCAGTCTCTGTCACAATAATCATATATGTGATGTTTTAGGCATATTGGCAGACATCCATTTAAAATGTAGGCAATGGCATATAAAGAGCCTTTTTTCCATGGCCACTGAAGTTTCTTAGCTTGCACTCTAGTAACATTTGTGTGGTCCAGGTAGCTCTGCATAAAAAAATGGTTGTCATTCGCAAAGCTACTTTTACTTTTATACTTTAAGTAAATTTCCAAGCCTGTACTTTGTTACTTTTACTTGAGTAAATAAGTTAAATCAGTACTTCTACTTTTACCAGAGTATTTTTTAACACAAGTATCTGTACTTCTACTTGAGTACGGGAAGTGAGTACTTTTGCCATCTCTGGTGGTTTGCAATGATGCATGTTGGTTCACTTAGATTTTTCTCAGTGTGAAACGAAACCGAACCAAAGGGAAAACACTCCACGTTTACAAACTCATCAGCTGATTCAGACCAGAGCAAATTAACTATAGGTGTGAAAATGTAGATGACCTTGTATGACCTAGAGGTCGACCGATTAATCGGCCGGCCGGAAGAGCTATGCTGTAGATGGACGGCAAGCTAAACTCGTACATTTTCGTTCTTGTTTGTTTTCTCACATTCACAATGTGCAGAGTAATCCTCACCAACACAAGCATGCGGAGTAATCCTCACCAACACAAGCATGTGTATGTATTCCCTTTCTGTTTTAAATGAGTGATAAATAAAATCATCCTCAACCAGCTAGCTGCCGTGCTAACCAGCTGTCCTGCTAACAGGTCCAACCCGACGATGACCCACATAACTAGCTAACATCGGTTATTCACTGACCTAGCTAGCTACATATCCAAAAAAGAAAGCCGTTCCCTTGATCATTTAACTTAACACACATACAAAAAATATCGGTTAAATTAAAGATGACATGGAACGGAAACTAGCTTCAAAAACGAGTTAAATGCGGGTCTGCAGAGCTCCTACCTCGGCTAGCCAACGAGCTAGCTGCAGCTAGCTTTGGACTGCTCGCTAGCTGCTGCCCATCGCGTCGTAATATCCACCGGTCAAATCTAAACATAGGCTACACAGCGAATATAATCACAGATAAGAAGATGGCTAGATGTTACAATTATGTGTGGTTACTACTGATCATATACAGTCCGTGGTTTACTACATGGATTAACGTGTGATAGATAATTAATGACTGCACTTCCCAGAGCTGGGATGTGTTCAGGCATCCATTATCTAGGAAGTTGCATTGGCACACCCAGTGAACAACGGTATGTGGGTAGCCATGACCGACCATGTCCTCTAAAAACATGGGCTACGTGTTATATAAATCTTTACTTAAGAATAGATGTTAATACAAAATAAACCCTAGATTGATGTCTTATCTTTGCCATAATGAGGTACCTCCCCCCCGCCGTTAGCGTAGCATCGCGTACCTGCAACCCAGCCAGCTACAAAGAACTGGTAAGCATCCAGACTTTTAAAAGCTTTGAGATCAGCACCAGTATATGGGGATACCCCGTTTACCACAGTGTTACAGATCATGTGGACTGAAGTCAGGCAGACTCTGTGTTTTAATGAGGTCCGTGAAAACGGAGGGAGAACGAATTAAGGCTTGGTATCCAATCCTGCTATCTCCAACTTCTCAAAATACTGCTCTTTGTGAGCACCTACCAGATGCCCTACCTCGACTGATAACGTTACGACAACTTGTTGTTCAATAGAAAAAGCCATATAAAGCCATAAATACAGTTTATTTAGGGTTATGTATTTCAAACTGATTGAAACTATGAAACTTTCCGCTCGTCTACTACTACTGTTTAGCCTGTGCTTCCGCCGTCCGTCATGGCGCCGTCACATGGTCGTGTGACGTGTTTGCAAAGGGTCAATATCAAGCCGATAAATAGGCAGGCGCATCTGCGGGCAGCCTAGTGTTAAAAACATGAATAGGCGACATTTTTTACAGCGCACCCAGACCAGCTGCCTCCAGCCCCTCCCCTCGTGAATCATTGCGCTGTGTGTCTAGCACAGTCACTTCAGGCTCAGACGCTACCGTTAGTAGTAGCATATTGCTGGTGTTCTTGCCTTGGGATTAACTGTACTAATAAAACCGTACAAAAAACCGCGGCCACACCGCTGTGGAAGCTCCCCGAATGTCATTTATCAGAGTCTGGTTGTTACCCCTGTCCGTGGCAGTCTCATCCACTCCTATAACGGAGCTAACTGGAGCCAACTGCTAACGGAGCTAATCGTTGCTAACAGAGCCTTCAGTTCTCCGTGCCTATATCCATTAACTGCATCTATGGACTCGAGCACGAATAAAACCCTTAAATTTTATTAAATTGGCTGGACGAGTTTTAAATTACAACCAAGAGTTGTTTGAATGACAGAAATCTGCTCAGATAAGATCCTAATGAGGTCAACAGGACATGTAGCCTAACAGTAGGATCCCCAAAACACAGATAAAACACTTCAACAAATGAACAATGATCTAACAAACGAGGTGAACAAGAATTGACTTTAGATAGCCCTAGTCTTATGTGATTCAACAGGAGTTAGGAGGAAATAGTATTGAGATTAATAATAAAATGTCACTTTCTGTGAAGCTTGCAGATTTGTATTCTCAGAAGTTTAATAAATGCTGCTAAGTGCACTAAACTTTATTTTTTCATTGAAAAGTTTATTTGACAAAGTTTATTTTCTTCTTACCTGTTTCGTTTAACATATTTTTCATACATTATTTATACAATATACAGTATGTTTTTACATTATACATTTTTAATTGAAGTATACAAGTGTAGATTGGTGAAGTATTCAATAAATGTTTTTGTTGAGAAATTCTGTGTGTATATTAGTGTTACATTTTATCTTTCAAACTAGAGGTTTAAAAACAAGCACATATCGGCCAAAATAAATCGGCAGCATTTATCAGGCATTAGCTGACCCTGGTTTCTAAAGATCGGCATCGGCATCGGCCAGAGAAAACCCATATCGGTCTACCTCTAGTATGACCCCTTATACTGGTTTTGAGAGAGGCTATTATACCAGTTCAAGAACTCCGATAGAAAGCAGGATACTGTGCCCTGTAACTAGGTTTAAGGTTCCTGGCTCATACTAGTGGTTCGTCAGAATAACAATAAACAAAGTAATGATTAGCTACGTGCTGAAACTTAAGTCAGTTCAAGTCTACCCCCAGTAATGAAGAGAATACATTTGTTGCTCCTGTTATCCGTTACTGGTGATCAGATATATGATGAATGAATGAGTATATTGCGATATCTAGACAGCAACGCACCACAGACGAGGCAAAGTTGTTTTCCTGACAGCTGCAGAGTACAGTATGTGCAGCCAGCCAAACACAACACCACCCGCCACAGTTTGTCAAGGGTTCAGCCTCATCGTCAATATCATATTGTCCACACTGAAGTAGCAAGACATGCCACTGAAATATTTTATGGTTGACATACTGTATGCTGACGTTAGAAAGGTGCAGCTGTTATATGTATGTTTTTCTTCTACTCTTCAGTAATGGATTTTTTTACCAGGGACAAAAACAGACACCAAATGTATTATTTACATTTGAAATAGTTTCGGCCCTAAAAAAAAAAAAAAAAAAAGAATTAAATTATTCAACTTCAATTTACTCTATATCCACACAGTAGGGGTGGAACGGTACACAGAAGTCACGGTTCGGTTCATACCTCGATTCAGACATCACGGTTCGGTACAATGGAGGGAAAAGCAAAACAAAAATACAGAAAGCAATTTTTTTTTATTGTGCAGGTTGTCCACTAAGCTAGCTGTAACAGCTTGAAGTGTATAAAGTAAGATGTAAACAGTAAACAATAAGTACCCTGAATCATCTCCAGACTCCATCTGTAATTTGTAAACAAAATAAGACAATCAGCTAGTAGTGTGATATGGGAGACAAGCGCTGCTGTCATATGTGAATGCAAAGAGAAGGGATGTTAAAAGAGCAGCTTCGGTTACACAGAGCAGTTGATGAGTTTTGGTGTTAGCTTCACACGCTAACAGCGAAGCTAACAGCTAACGGCGGAGCTAAGAGCTAACGGCAGAGCTAACAGCTAATACCGGAGCAAACAGCGAAGCAAACGGGCCTGGAGGCCATTTGTGGTCGAGGCAAGAAGGGATACAGCTACGTCCCTGTTTGGTTGTATATGGAAGGGACTAGTTTGCTTCGTGTGGACTCACTGGACCGACTGACTCGACTGACTCGACATGTAGGCGGAGCTCGGGAGCTTCAGACAAGGGGGTAAGCCTCTCCTCGGACCGCGAACCTCCTATGGCGCCATTTTAATGCTACAAAGCGATCACCCCCCGTTAGCATCCCATTGACTGCCATTCATTTTGACGTCACTTTGACAGAGAATAACTTTACAGCTGAAGAGTTTAAAGACTCTATTTGTCCATTGTTTATTTCTAAAGAAACACGACAATGTATAAAAGGCTCCATTACCTTGTATCTCACGTTATGGCTCCATAGCAGACGTTTTTGTAAAAATAGGCTAACGATTGTGTCATAACCACGGGACTTACTGTCGCATAGTAGAGGAATTACCGTATGGTACAGGAGAAACGCGCAGGCAGTTTCGTCTCACATTAGCTGTTTAAGTGTAATTACTAATGTTAACTATCATTTTAGTGATCAATAATTAGTCTGTGCCTATGTTATCTCCTTACATATACCTACGCTCTCCGTCTCTGCAAGATTGGGAATGATTGAGATTTCTCTTGGCACAGCTACCAGAAGACTTACAACTTTCAGACACGTTGCTCACGGCACATTTACGTTGTCTCTCTCAGTTGGAGGCTGCGCAGTAACGCTCAGCGCTCACCGGAAAAGTGCTTCTAACAGCTTTCACTGGTCTCCGTCCAGAGCAACAGGATCTGTTGGTCCATTCTTATATACAGTCTATGGCTTCAGAGCTAAGGGCAGGGCTACAGATTAGGTGTCCCTAAAGAACCGCGTGTCTAACAGTAGTTCCGCATTACATTAATTAATTTATTTTATTAATATTTTTAATATTTATTTTTATACTGTGTATTCTCCGTGTAAATTCATGTACCGAACCGAGACGCCCGTACCGGTTCGGTTCAATACGAATACATGTACCGTTCCACCCCTATTACACAGTGTTGCATGACAGGTAGGCCCGTCGCCATATATCATATATCTCAGCCATCTGACTGGACCCAATCAAGCTTTTGTGGCAGGAAATTCCAAACTTTTGATCAATAATGTACGTCAAAATGGTACACAAAGTATCCGACAAATATATAATTATGGTGACAGGAAACAAGAATGTTGTATGTTAACAGTGTAGTGTATATACACTCTAGTTGTCAGGGTGGCCGAGAGGTCTGAGATGCCAAGGTCTCTGGTGTCTGATTTAAAGTTCACAGTTCAACTCACACATGACAAACAACTCTGATACTCATATGCGTCACTATTACTCCTGATGTTCTCAACCTTAAATTTTTATTTTTGACATAGCATGACGGTCATACCTAACGTTCCTGTTTCGGCATCTGTGCACTTCATTTTGGTCCACAGTCCATAGTTTAAAACACCACGTGCCCCGGGTGTAGTTAAAACACCCATATTTCTCCAACAAACAGCAAGTCAATAAAAAGTCCAGTACTGTATTGTTCAGAGGGTCTTGAAATGGTTCCTTAGGGAGTACATTCTTGGTCCAGTATGCAGTTCAACTTTGATTATGCTATCATGGCACAATGACAAGATTTAGGTTTAACATACCCATATTCACTGTTTGTCAGAGCAATTAAAGAATAGGGTTACCCTAACCCTAACCGAAATATTCGCTGTGCTCCTTTAATTTAAATCATCATTTGCTGAAGGCATTGCAACTATCGGGAATTGACAGGATATGGTCTGTAATAGACACAGACATTCCGCAGGAGAAAGTCAAAAGAGAAAGACAAAACTCTCTGCTGGTGGGCAAAGATAATGTGTGAGGTGAATTTCAGTCAAAAATCTTACTCTTATGGCCCGGACACACAGAGCCGATAATCGGCCGTTGGACAGTCAGGCAGAGTCAGTGACTCGAGTCTATTCGGTGTGTTCCGTGCCGTCGTACGTCCGAGGGGCCGTCGTCCTTCATTTTGGCCGATTTGACATGTATAATCAGCGGGGCGGGCACTGCCGGCAGTGGGACTCAAATGACCCATCTGATTGGTAGAGTGCTAACCCGGAAACGGGGAGCGGGATGAGCGTGACTAGAGTCACTCAAAATCTGACGAAAATCTTTTAAACTGACCTTTGTTAATCTGAAATGAAGACAGATTCAGCAACTGCACGGCCTATTTCTCGCTTAAAATGTTTTCAGAAACACGTTTCAGTGAACTATTTTAGTACAATATGAGATCGTATTCTGAACAAGCCGCCATGACAGTCTCTCTTTAAATTTCCTGAGAAACAAGACCCACGTGACGGGTTCGTCCAATCAGCTGCCGGTTTTTATTTTTGGGCGACAATACAGATTAGCGCCGCCTGCTGTTGAGATGTATTACGTCTCGTCTCTTCGGTGTGTTCTAAGGCATTTTTTTGACAAACTCGGGGAGACTGATCAGTCCAACTGCCATAACTTGAATGCACCGCAAGGCTACCAGTTTCAAGTGAACGCACCGTCTGTGTTGTTTTTCCAACAACGGCAGCTGCACACTGCTTAACGTCCCGCTGTTGGATCCTCTACAGTGAATACAGTCACACTTTACACTGTTTAGCTGTCAGCATTTTAACGGTGTTTAATCCAGCTGCTAGCTAACGGTAGGCTAACGTTAGCTGCTGTCGAGTATAGTGTTAACTAGCGTCACGTGCAGCGATGTTTCTGATACCTATAACGTCCATTTTGGAGCATCAGAGAGCAGCGCAGACATATCAGTGGCACCAAAATGAGGCACCGAAATCTGCATTGCTATTCGGTCCGGTAGATACCGGTCGTTAAGGCACCAGTGCCATATTAGCACCGGGTCTCGGTACCCAACCCTACTTAAAGGGTAACGTTTTTTTCAACCTGGACCCTATTTTCCTATGTTTGTGTGTAAGTGACTGATGGGAACAACAATCTTTGAAATTGGTCCAGTATTAAGCGTGAACGCTGTAACATTAGCTAAGATCTTAAGCCGTATGACTGGTAGTTGTTGATTTTGTTTAAATATGCCAATTTGTAATTATACAAGTGATTATTGGTCAGACTTTACTGTATATTTGTATTATTTTAATTGTTTGTTGTTGGCACTTGACCCTATAAACATTCATAGTAACGAAAATAACAAGGGGGGGGGGGGGATACAGTTAGAAAAAATGTTTTATGATAAACATTTTATAGGCTGTGTATGTGTGTTATTCAAAACTTTCATTTGTTTAAAAGGTAATAAATAAATATTTTTGAAACTTGACTGAAAAAGACAATCATAATGTTAATAGCTTTTTTTTGTTCTGAGACAATTAACTGTAAAAGAAAATTTTGAATCGTTACAGCTCTAACCATTACAACATCCCATTTGATGAGGTTTACGTGGGTCTTGGTCCTGATGGCACTAATGATTTCCTAACTCCTCTTAGGGCGTGAGTCCGATCTGACCGAAATTTTACAGGTAAACTCGGTAGCCTCTTGTGAAAAAAATTATAAAATTACATTTTCTTGTCTTTAATACTACCCCCTACCATTAGGCCCGCTCAAGATGAGCTGCGCCTCACCTGTAAAGTGGACGAGCACAGGCGGCGGCAGCCGGGGGCGGTGACAAAATCCGCTGTCCAATCGGACAGGTTATACCTGTTTCCAGCAGCCTTCGGTCTGAACAGGAAGTCACAGAAACACTCACATCCTGTTAGGTCCGACACGGTCTCCAGTTGTTTTTATTATGACGGAGTAGCTGTCAAAATGCTCTACCTGCGATCTGTTGCTGATATTAATAAACAATGATCTGTAATCTGAACGGATGCAGGGCCCTATCTTGCACCCAGCGCTAAGCCCGACGCAAGTGTCTTTGCTAGTTTAAGACCATCGCAGTTGTCAATTTCCAATTGCAAATGCACCTGCGCCCATCTTTGCGCCCATGGGCGTGCTGGTCTTACAGGGAAGTGTGTTCAGGTGCATTCTTGGGGTATTGCTATCTTGAGGCAGCGGGAAGTGATCTCGCCATTGACCAACAAAAACCTGGTCTAAAGTCAATAACGCAGCATTTCATTGTTATTGTAACAGCACATTAGTAAAATGTGCCTAGGCTCGTGCACAGCGCGCACACTATGCTTGTTACACACACACACACACACACACACACACACACACACACGGAAGTGCAGCAGCACACAAACATGCAAAAGATTACAAATACAAATATTACGGTGCAAATCCGCCATCATAATGCGCCTGGTGCACAGACCCTTTTATCGCCATCAAACTAGCAAAAGTGGATTTGGACATGCCGTAAATGCAACTGCGCCGTGCGCTTAGATTAGAATAGTGCCCTTAGTCTCTCTGACTTCTAAACATCACTATCAACCACACAACTAACAGAATAAGCCTTTAAATCAGACAAATAATAAAAATTTTAGTTTGAGTTCAGACACAAATCTAACCGCCATGTGTTTACAACACTGAAAGCTACCACAGGCATTTAAATACACTGATTCAGTAAAAGGACATATTTTGACACAAATTGTTGGCCTAAACTTCTACGAACTGCGGAGAATGTTACAAAAGAGCAAGAAGTTTAAGCATCAAACTGAAGCCAACACAAGAAATAAAATCATAATCATCATAGAATCCAAACACAACAAAAAAATGCCTGACATAATCAGATCCATAACAAGTCATCAGGGGAATGAGAGTTCACAAGGATGATATTTCAGTTGTGTTTGAAAGATATGTAAATCTTACAGTACGTCCTCAGGGCATAACACTGAGCTCAAAGTTCAGTCTTACTAGATAAAAACAGCAAAGGTTCGTATTTCATATTAAAAGTATATATTGAAAATACACACTGACAGATGGATCCCCAGGGAAAGCAAGCAGGCAGGCAGGCAGTGTGTGTGTGTGTGTGTGTGTGTGTGTGTGTGTGACTTGCAGAAAGGTATTTAATGAGCAACTCGAATCACCTCATATCATCCCATCATATTTACAGAATACTGATCTCTTTCTAGCAAGGCCTCCTGGCTGGGATTAAACTGATTAATAAAGTAATGCAATCTCATGAGGCAGGCAAATCAACCAGACTGATAAATTGGTTTGTAGTATGAATCAACCTGGAGGGTTCAACGTTAAGGGGTTGAACTTGCCCCAAGGCAAAAAAAAAAAATTCTGGAAAAAAAACATCAAGAGTGTCGGAAAAAAACGTAGAAACAAATGTCAAAAAGCATTAAAAACTTAAAAAGAAAAATCCAAATAAAAACATTTTTAAAAAAGCGTCAAAAGGGTTAAAAACAACGCCGGTAAAAACGCTGAAGAAAGCATCAAAAAAGTGTCAAATGTCATAAAAATACATCAAATGACGAGAAAAAAAAAATTGAAAGCATCAAAAGCGTAAAACAAATGTCAAAAGCATCAAGCACCAACTCAATTCTTGATTGGTCAAACGGAACATTCACATCAAATCATTCAACAAGCGTTTTCCAACGGGGGCGAGACGATAACGGCATTCATGATACGCTGACACCCGAACTGGCAACTGGGTCGTTATATTTACTTGCCCAATGTAGCGTTTTACTTGCCCGATGATCTACGAAAGATCCACTAAAAATAGCATATTTCTTTAAACAATCTGTGATATGTAACATTATTCCAGCATGTATCTTATGAAGAAACAATAAATATAATAATGAAACAAGGAATCAAAAATGTTAAACCAAATGTTCCACCAAACATTCAACTAAATAATTCACATTCGATTAATCACAGGCTTCAGGATTGGCTAATCGCATTCCTTCAAATCGCGATTTGAAAAGGATTCATCGTTCAGCCCCATTTCAGGGAAACCTAAAGTTGATTGAGTATTATACTTCCATAAATCTGTAAGGGCCTTTTCACACCTGAAAGTCCTAAACCAAGGTCCCGACCAAAGTTAATGTTTTTGTTACATTGTAAACATTGGATCCGGTTAGTTTTGGTTTCACACTGCAGTTATGGAAGCGCACTAAAGAACTCTAAATGACATAACTACGTCCCGTTGTCATCACATACAGTATGTGAGCTGCATCTCCTGATCCTTGACATTGATAGGTTTGTAGAAGGGCTTCTCCGTCCTCTCGTATCCTCTCTCTGGTGTGGGAATTTTTTAGAGATTTTTCCAACTGACTGCTGCTCTCCCCCGTGCTACCATTGCTCTTTTAGTTTTGTTGCTTTGTTGAGAAGCAAGACACGGGAACTTTACTTGGGTTTTGAGAAGCTGCAGCATTTCAGAGACAAACTGAAACCTGTACTGTACATTTACTACCACTCAACAAATAAACTAGGCCTACTAATTTGTTATCTGCTCTGATAGCCGACAGCTGTCTGCTCTGAGCTTATCCATCGTCACTCTCTCTCTCACGTACACACGTAAGCACTGAGCTATCAGGAGCTTCCCCGGTCTTATGAAACGCTATAGCCTGCCAGAGCTTCCTGTATTGGGTCCGAAGGTCCGAACCGTCCAAAAAATGAACCGGACCATGGTTCACTTTGATCCGGACCGAGACTTCCTCTTTTGGTCGGACTAAATTTCGGCCGTTTGGTCTGGACCGTGGTCCAGAGGAGGTTTTACACCTGTACTTTAGGTGCGGATCAAACTAAAAAGTCCAAACGTCTGGACGAGGTAGGTATAAAAGCCCCTTAAGTCTGGATCCTACAGGTCCCACGATGCAACCCAATAGCATCCAGTGTTTGTGGAAGACTTAGGTGCGTGTATTTGGCGGGGGGTTTAGGTGTCCTTCCTCAAGAAATTGTGACGTTTTTCAATTAAAAAATAGGCGCAATTTCTCCGTACATTTTCTGTCTCTTTGTGGGTTTTTGCATCTCTTTGTAGTGGTGTTGTGTCTCTTTTTGGTCATTTGCGTTTTCTTTGGGGTTGTTCTGGGTCTCTGTGGTCATTCGGCGTCTTTTTGTAGTCAGTTTGGACCATTATTATTTCTATATCAGTGTCAGATCAGGAATATATAATGCTCAAAAAGCTAAAAGACAAAACTTGCAAAACAAGTAATTATATATAAATTATCATTATATATAAATACAATACAAATACAATCATTAGATCATAGGTCTTTTAGGTACTTTCATTTCGGCTTAGGTGCTGCACAAAAAGGCTTGGTTGCTGCACCTAAACCTTATAATGGCAGGGAAAACCCTGGCATATTTCCATTAGACCCTCTATGACTGATAAATGTCCACACCTTTTAAACTATATTCTCTATTCCAAGCCCATGCTGAGATAACCCCGATGTTATCATTTCTCAGTGTTGACAGAGCTCCTCCAGAGCCACAAGAGACATTATATAACCGTTTTCAAGGCTGTGCTGTGCTCATTAAGACTAGGTCTCCGATTCCCCTTTAAGTTGCCAGAATGCCCTTGCTGGTTACCTGTTGGCCTACCTATCCATTTGCTTGTTTGTCAGGGAGCTTCTTGTCTTATTCGGTCCACCAGTTGCCAACTGTAATCCTGCCTCAGTGACGGAGTTAAATGCCTTTAAACTTTACCAGCTGTGTCCCGGTGTGGGCTTTTGGATCCCGTTACCTGTACCCTGTTACCGGAACCCTTACAGCCAATGTGATTCCATTTCACTGACGAAAGGTAAGCCTAACACAGGCAAAATGCATGAGAAGTTGATTCTAGCCTTTTAAAGCTTTTATCTGAGCAAGGGCAGGAGTAGCTCTGCCAACCAATTATCTTGTTGTAAAACCTTGAATATTGCAACTGCAAGATAGATTAATGTATCTGCTGTTGTCACTACTGTAGTTTCCTTTCGTGGGGGGCTGTAATAGTCCATGTTCAAGTCACGGCTCAGTCCATGTGGTGGGGCTGTGGTTGTAAGCAGCAAATACAAACCTTGTAAAATCTGGACTAGCTTTCATACTAAGGAGCCCTACAACTGACACAACTAAATAACATTATCAGGGGAGTCCAAAATATAATACTATTATATTGTACAAGTTAGTTATAGAATAAAATGGAAATACAATGTCGGACTCAAATGCTCGACTCAACTCGGAGTAGAAGGAGTTTGTTTATTAATGAATAAACAATCCAGGCAACGGTACAAATCCAACAGGCAGAAGACGTGGTCGAAAATTCAGGCAATAGATCAGGAAACACTGGAAACAAACACTAGAAACTGACAACATAACGACCACACTGAAAGTTAAGTATTGACATTCTGTTGAAAATATCACAGATTCATGCCCCCCAGGTATTGATCCTAATAGCACTTTACAAGTGAATGAATCTGAAAATGTTTTCTGCAGGGTAACATGTAGTACTAGTACTATTCCAGTTATAATCAACAATAGACCATACAAAGTGTTGAATCCCCTAAGTAATAAGAAGTTGACTGCAAACATAGTCAATTTAGCATCCAGTTCACGTCAGCCACAACCTGCCCCAAAAAATGAGACAGTGTCTGTAACTCGACTCAGATCAGTTAAATCACAGGTAACCAAAAGAGGGGCAATACTTAACAACCTAATTGGAATTACAACTACCACTGCAATGATAGAACAGGATAGGAAAATTAGATGCGGTCTACTAAATATCAGATCTCTGTCTTCTAAAGCAATACTAGTAAACAAATTGATATCCGATAATCAAATTGATCTATTCTGTCTAACTGAAACATGGCTGGGACATGAAGAGTATGTCAGTCTAAATGAAGCCACTCCTCCCACTCATATTAATACTCAAATTCCTAGAGGCTCAGGCCGAGGAGGGGTAGTTGCAGCCATATTTGACTCAAACCTGTTAATTAATCCTAAACCTAAACTAAATTATAACTCTTTTGAAAATCTCGTTCTTAATTTTCAGCATCCAACATGGAAAACAGTACAGCCTATTATATTTGTTGTTGTCTACCGAGCACCAGGTCCATATTCTGAATTTTTATCGGAATTCTCAGAATTTTTATCATGTGTAGTCCTAAAATCAGACAAAGTACTTATTGTAGGTGATTTTAATATCCATGTGGACGTTGACAGCAATAGCCTTAGTACTGCTTTCAATTCACTGCTAGATTCTATTGGTTTCAGTCAGTGTGTGCATGAGGCCACGCACTGTTTTAACCACACCCTTGACCTTGTGCTGGCATATGGCATCAAAATTGAAGACGTAATAGTATTCCCGCAAAATCCTTTATTATCAGACCACTTCTTAATAACTTTCGAATTCTTACTACCCGATTATACGAAATTAGATAAAAGCTTCTACGCTAGAAGCCTATCTGACAGTGCTATAGCTAAATTTAAGGAATATATTCCAACAGCACTAAACTCATTACCGTGCTTTAATATAACAGACGATCTTTATGTAAACTTTAGTCCCTCTCAAATTGATAATTTCATAGACGGTGCTACGGCCTGCCTACGGACTACTTTAGACTCTGTTGCTCCCCTTAAAAAGAAGACGATGAAGCAAAGGAAACTAGCACCTTGGTATAACTCCCAAACTCGTAAATTAAAGCAAATCTCGCGCAAACTTGAAAGTAAATGGCGTTCCACCAAACTGGAAGAATCTCGTTTAGAGTGGCAAGACAGTCTGAAAACCTATAGGAAGACCCTAAGAAAGGCCAGATCAGACTACTATTCATCACTAATAGAAGAAAATAAGAACAACCCAAGGTTTCTTTTCAGCACTGTAGCCAGGCTGACAGATAGCCACAGCTCTATTGAGCCATCTATTCCTATAGCTCTGAGTAGTGATGACTTCATGAGTTTCTTTAACGATAAAATTATAACAATTAGAGATACTATTCATCACCTCTTGCCCCCAACCTCTAATGGGTCACCTTTAACTGACAGACTGCTAGAAAGAACGACTAGACCTGACATATACTTAGATTGCTTTTATCCTATAAACCCTCAACAATTAATGCTAAAGGTCTCTTCAGCAAACCCATCTACCTGTCTCTTGGACCCCATCCCTACGAGGCTACTTAAAGAAGCGTTACCCGTGGTTAACACTTCATTGCTAGATATGATAAATATGTCTTTATTGACAGGTTATGTACCGCAGTCATTTAAAGTAGCTGTGATAAAACCTCTACTGAAAAAACCCACCCTCGATCCTGAGGTCTTAGCCAACTATAGACCTATATCTAACCTTCCCTTTCTCTCCAAGATCCTTGAGAAAGTAGTCGCTAATCAGTTATGTGATTTTCTACATAGCAATAGCTTATTTGAGGACTTTCAGTCAGGATTTAGAAAGCATCATAGCACAGAGACGGCACTGGTGAAAATTACTAACGACCTTCTAACTGCATCAGACAAAGGACTTGTCTCCATACTTGTCTTATTAGATCTTAGTGCTGCATTCGATACTATTGACCATACCATCCTCTTACAGAGACTGGAACATTTAGTTGGCATTAAAGGAATCGCACTAAACTGGTTTAAGTCCTACTTCTCTGATCGATCGCAATTTGTTAATGTTAACAATAAACCCTCCAATTACGCTAAAATTAACCATGGCGTTCCTCAAGGCTCAGTGCTTGGACCAATTCTATTCTCCTTATATATGCTTCCTCTAGGCAATATTATTAGGAAACACTCAATTAACTTTCACTGTTATGCGGATGACACCCAATTATATCTGTCAATCAAGCCAGACGAAACCAGCCAGCTAGCTAAACTTCAAGCATGCATTAAAGATATAAAATCATGGATGGCCTACAATTTCCTGATGTTAAACTCAAACAAAACCGAAGTTATTGTGCTGGGCCCGAAACACCTACGAACCTCATTAGCCGAAGATATAATTACTCTGGATGGCATTGCCCTGGCATCCAGCACTACTGTCAGAAATCTAGGAGTCGTTTTTGATCAGGATCTATCCTTTAACGCCCATCTAAAACAAACCTCTAGAACAGCCTTTTTTCACCTTCGTAACATTGCTAAAATTAGGAACATCCTGTCTCAAAACAATGCAGAAAAACTAGTCCATGCATTCGTTACTTCCAGGCTGGACTACTGTAATTCCTTATTATCAGGATGCTCAAATAAAACTCTTAGGACTCTCCAGCTGATCCAGAATGCTGCAGCGCGTGTTCTGACAAGAACTAAGAAAAGAGATCATATTTCTCCTGTATTAGCTTCTCTCCATTGGCTTCCTGTAAAATCCAGGATTGAATTTAAAATCCTTCTTCTGACCTATAAAGCTCTAAATGGTCAAGCTCCTTCATATCTTGAGGACCTCTTAGTACCTTATTGTCCCACTAGAGCCCTACGCTCCCAGAACGCAGAGTTACTTGTGGTTCGTAGAGTCTCTAAAAGTAGAATGGGAGGCAGAGCCTTCAGCTATCAGGCTCCTCTCCTGTGGAACCAGCTCCCAGTCTGGGTTCGGGGGGCAGACACCGTCGCTACATTTAAAACTAAACTGAAAACTCTCCTCTTTGATAAAGCTTATAGTTAGGGAGTGAGGAGTTGCAGTGAACGCCTAGACCGGCGGGGCAGGGTGCATAGCTGCAGACACAGCACCCCTGCTTTTCTCTGCTTCTCTTTACAGTCATCATCGTATAATCAATAATATAGTGCCTCTCCTAGTTATGCCATTATAATTCTAGACTGCCGAGGAAGTTCCTTCTTACGACACGCTCTTTTCTTTTGTTTCCTTTTATGCACATCCTGTCTCAAAAGTGCTTGTTACTCACCTAGCTCTGGGGAGTTTACTCCCCGGAGTCCTTATGTTTCTTCTTCACCCAGAACATCGCCTCGGATTAGGGTGACACCAAGATCTGGGTCTTGGGTGCAGCTGTGGCTATGGACCTGCTACACCCTGCTACGCTCTACGATTCCCTGCAATGCCCGGCTACGTCCTGCTGCGTCCACAGCGTCCACCCATGCTCTGCTGTGCCACGCTACATCCTGTACCGTCATAACCCCAACCGTCAGACACCGCCCACCAAGAGTCTGGGTCTGCCGAGGTTTCTTCCTAAAAGGGAGTTTTTCCTCGCCACTGTCGCAATAGCCACTGCTAATGCTTGCTCTTGGGGGAACTATTGGAATTGTTGGGGCTTTATAGAGTGTGGTCTAGACCTACTCTATCTGTAAAGTGTCTCAAGATAACTCGTTATGATTTGATACTATAAATAAAATTGAATTGAATAGAAAACGCTGGAGAGTGAGACACACGAGGAGTAACAACAACCTGGCAAATGGGTAAGTCGACAAGGGGGGTGTATATATATACACGGGGGATAGGAAGACAACTACACACAGGTGAATAACATTAGGGTGGAGGCAGATAATCATAAAAGGCGGGAAACAAACAAAGACAACTGAAGTCGTACATCAAGCAAGAATGGGAAAGAATTCCACCTACAAAGATTCAACAATAAAGTGTCCTCACCAGCACGCAACTTTGTTTACATTCATTTTCCCCACGAGCACACAGCGACAAACAAAAATCAACAGAGAACTCTGTAATGAAACATTATCAACAGGTGTAGTGAAGCAGCTCTGTTGTAAAGGCTAACAGTGCTCGGTTAGCACAATGACATCATGTTAGAAAGCACAGCCGAAACGTTTTGTCATAAACTAGCTAGGTAAGTAACAAATGATGCTAACGGCATTAATAACTAAGCCAAACGGGGCTGTCACTACTATTTTAGCGATTTATAAGCAACTTGTTTCTTGCAGATTGTCACGTTACTGAGAATACAGCTATTACAAGGTAATATATAAGTAGAAGCTAACTCTGACAGCTGTAGGGCAGCTAACATTACCTTTAGCTGTCTTCATGAAGCTCTCAGCTACGCTAACGTTACTGTACCTCGCGACGCAGTTAGAAAACAAGAACGAGCTAACTAATGTTAACATAAGCACTTTGGCTCAGTGGAAGTCAATTTTAAAGTCATGTTAAAACTATTTCCCGTCCTTACGATTTCCAGCCACAGCCTGTCACTCCCCCGTGTACTAACATTACTGGGTACGTAACGCTAGCTCCGTAATGTTGTACTAACGTTATCTTAGACCTCACAATGCCTTGTGTTTCTCACTCCTGCTAAGTTATTGTTCATAAGACGTGACATGAGTGACACATGCGGGTAGGCCAAGGCGAGAATAGGGAGATTAGCTAACGTTAGCCAACATATTTATAAAAAAAAAGTCACATTCGAATAGTAATTTCAGCATTCGAATAGTATTGATTTTTTTACTATTCGAATTATATTCGAATTTCAGCATTCGTTCCAACAGCCCTAGTAGATATCGCCATGACGATTAAAAAAAAAAACAATCCATTGTGCAGCCCTAGTGCACAATATGTGGCTGCTGGACAACCTGCCACAGATCATCATGCTTCAGTAGCCTCACCTTTGTCTGTTACAGCTTTACCCAGTTCAGTTGCTACAGATAAACATTCAAGGCCCGGTACGCCCTTGGATGTTTCCACTTCTGATTAGAAGATGAACTTCATCCTGAGCCGTGGGATAAAGTTGGGCAGCGCTATGCTCACCAAATTTATATTTTAACTAAAAAGTTGCTTAAGCTGTCTTGTCCGAAATACATTAATCAATTAGTTAATTATGCCAATTAAGTAAATACATATATTAAGTTGTTCTGCCTCAATAACCTGCCTCTGATCAGGCTATTTAAGTGAAAAACCTAACGTTCTTGTGCCGCATGTCAGTTAACCCTCTCAGGACAAAGACACACCGCAGAGTCCAAGAGATGTTTGACAACACTTGTATTCAAAAAGCTATATTACAAAATTTTCATTTTAGACATTTTATTCATATATTACGCTACTTTTGTGAACCCAAGACTTTTGTTAATTCATTTCAAGCACCAAAACAATTGAGTGTAGGTTTGTTTTCACAAGAGATTTGACGACCTCAGAGGGTTAATATACATCCTGACCCAGAGCATCAAAAAGTCATGCCAAGAGTCCTGACCAAACGCGTCTAAATATGACGCTGAAGGAGACTTTTTGCATCAATAACAAACGCCAAAGGCAGCTGACCAAGCGTCACTTTCTGCCACGATGGGAGTGAGAATGTGTTGGATGCAGGCGGCCCAAAGTGAGCATGAGCAGCTTTGATCACTACGAGTGTGACCATCCCTGTTGAAGGCTCAAATGTAGTTTTACAATTCCTCTTGCATGCTCCAATCATCTGCGACGCTCCCAATTCTGTCCTCCCTCGCACACAAATAGGATTCTGTTCCTCCAAATCCATGACTGTGCACTCTCAAAGGCTGACTCGCAGACTGAGTAGCGCTAGAATTTTAGTTTTGTGCTCTCAGATATTTTGTCACAAATATGCTTCCATAGCCAGGCTCCTGCAAAATACTGGCAAATAGGCAGCTGGAAAACCTTAAATAACCTCAGCTGAGAACTGATGCTGCCTTCAGTAGCGCCTTGGAAACTCCCCTTTTTGCATGTTGTCAAAATATGACTGGTCATGCATTTGAGTGCTGGTTTGAAAATCAAAATAAGGCCTAGTAGGCCTACACAATATATTGATTTTTTATTGTCATCGCAATATCAACTGGCGCAATAAACACATTGCAAGAGGCTGCAACAGATTGCACATACATACATACATACATACATACACACACACGTATATATATATATATATATATATATATATATATATGACTGTGCAATACTGTAAATACATTTTACTATTTATTCTCTTTACTAATATATATTTATTGTTTGTTTATCGGTGTCTTGCTGCTACAACAGTGTGAATTTCCCCATTGTGGGATTAATAAAGGATTTTGAATCTTTTGAATCTTGAATCTATCGCGAAAGACAGTTTTTTTGAGTTATAGTTGAAATAAAGTATCAGCAGAAAACTGCACTTTAAAATGTAACTGTCACTTTTTTTCAGTGGTGCCTTTCCTATCCAATTGAATGTTCAAAAAAAAGAATGTTGGAAATGATTTCCTTTCATTGGTTTTAAATTCAACGAGAAGTTTGTTGTCTTTTAGCAGAATAGTGATAGCAGCAGAACTGAATACACTTTAATATCTGTTAATGCCAAGGAATATCGTTATTGGGATATTCAACAACGTTATTGCATATTTTCCCGCATATCGTACAGCCCTAATAAAAATAGCAGTGTATCAAAAGTATTTTAACTGATGTATTCTATTCTATCCACACACATTTTGTTATAATTTTGTTTAATAAAATAATGTAATAATAATTGATATGATACTTGATTGTCAGGTTATATTCTGACTAAAATCAGAAGTGATAAGCTTTGTCTGTCGGTATGTTTCAAATACTAAATGTGAATATGTCTGGTCATTTGTCTGTTTTTGGCACTGAGGAGGACGGCGTGCTTTATTATATATCCTAAATATTACTTGTAACACCAGCTGCAGTGTTGTCATAGTTTCAATGTTATCCTTAAATTTTGACATGCAGAGAAAGACAAACTCCCACAGTCACCTTGCTGGATCGTTCATGTGCGAGTATTCTGGCATTTCCTGACAGCCTTTGAAGGCATCCTTTCATACTCATCTGTGGTAACATGTCACCTATCGTGCTGCAAACAACGGCAAGGCAAACATGACAGTTTAAATATGTTTAAACAGGCCGAGCTAACCTTTGAACTCACAAACAAATGCTTCCAAGATTATTGGCACATTTTGTCAATTGAAGCACTAGCAAAAGCTACTCAGACTTCATATGGTGCAATGTTAGGCGATACACTGAGCTGTATTGTTCGTAAATGCCACCTTTCAGGTCACTAATGCACTGTGAAATTATTAGATTTGCTTCGTTTGCATGTCAGATGTTGATCGAGCGCTTCGATGAAGTTCATGTTGCAAAAACGAAAGCAAAGGTTACATCAGAAACAGTGAACTGACATATTTCAGGCCACAGAAGTAAAAGTGAACCAGAGACTGTCAGACGAGTCGTATCAGTGGTAAAATGCCCTAGGATTTGAGGGAAACGATAACGTGTGTCCTTAAACCAAATCCCTCAAGTCTTCATAAAAGCTAGCCCGGATACGTGCAGTTCTGTTGTGACAGAACCTCGACCCGAATATCTGTCAATTTAATGGTACCTCGCTTTTTGTTAAGATTGATGAAAAAACTAACACATTATAAGTAATTTTATGAATTATTACGAGCCAGTGTTGAATTCGGCGTGAATAAAGTACACCAGAAATGTAATAAAGTCTAAACTTGACCCGACAAAATACACCACCGTGGGCGTAAAGGAGCAGTGTTAACCAATTATAAAGTTTACATATTAACAGTTATAAGGCACTGATGTTGGATAAATTGTACCCCGAATTTTAATAAAGACTCAAGCAATTCTGGAAAGCTCCATGCCATGTTCGCCCAAGTGTAAACCGTCTGCTGATTAGCAAGGCAGAATTCAATTGCGGAAATTTTGAATGTGGTACGGCACACACGATTCCCTCCTAGCACACAAGTAACACATTAGTGGTGATGTTAAAAGCTTGGACATTATTATGAACACCTGGCTTAGGAAGCGTAATATACGCCTACCTAGCTGCCAAGCACCCCGTGTTTGGCGAGGTTGTCATTGGCTAGACTGCTGTCAAAAAATACCCCCCAAAAAATGAAACATACCGCATATGCGAGAAGAAGCTCCTATCCAGGTATTACTCGGAGTCCCAGTGCCTGTGCATTCCTCCTCAACTGGAACCAGTGATAATCTCCGTCGGCTAGAGTGAACGGGACACAGCGCCAGGGTTTAACCTGAAATGACCCGCGCTAGTGCATATCAGGCGAGGGCGAGGGCTGTGTGCGTGCGTCTGCGTGTGCACTGTAGGCTATCTGAGCTACCAGTGTATGCGGCTACGAGAATCTGTGTTCTGGAAGCAAAAAAAACTTCAACATGGAGCCGAAAACAAAGCTTTAAAAACGGCACACTAACGGAAATCACAATTGTAGCCCCTCCGACTAATCGCTACGGGGAACCAGAGAGCCGAATCACGGGCAGAAACAGAACAAAATAAGCCTCGCCCTTATTACTAACTCCCAAGTTTTTTTTTCGACGGCGGTTGGCTGTTGGCCTGGTACATGCGGAGAGGGCAGGAAACATACTGCTCCAACTTACTGTGTGTGTGTGTGTGTGTGTGTGTGTGTGTGTGTGTGTGTGTGTGTGTGTGTGTGTGTGTGTGTGTGTGTGTGTGTGTGTGTGTGTGTGTCCAGGAGGAGTGGTTTGATTAAATTAATGTTTTATTATTATAATTAGGCTACGTAAAAGGCAATATTTTTTGTAATAATATTTCAATTAAATTTAAACAACATTAAATGCATTTAAATACAGTTCAATAATATTTAATTAATAATTAAAAATGAATTTAATTAAAAAATTTGGCCAAAATTATGTTTTTATTTTCCTTACATATTGTTTTTATTTTTTACAGATTTTGCAAGTGGGTATGTATGTATGTACAGTCTGTACATGTGTGCTCAACAAATCATAACAGACAAAAATATTTCATGTAGATACAGCTATCAGTTTAGAGCCAGCCAGCATTTGTGTGTGGGCCACAAGGGTTAAGAACAGGCTGAAATATAGGTCCCAAACTACAGTCCCAAGGATTCCATGGGCGGTCCCACCTGTGTTTGCCCTAGTCTCGCATTGCCAGACCTTCCTCCACAGCGCTGCAGAGGAAGGTCTGGCTAGTCCACACAGCATTCCGGGATGGGAGAAAAATGTGCTCTGGTTTATTGGCATTTCTTTAAACCAATCACAATCGTCTTGGGTGGCGCTAAGCACTGTAAAGGGTCTGATGGCGCGTTCATGCCACCTCGGAATAACAGGGACCGCCCCCGTGATTACGTTGTTTTTCCGACTACCAGTGTTCACATGGTTAGGATGGTCGGGATGCGTGTTCTTCTTCTTCTGTTATATTGGCGTTTGGCATAACAACTTGTTGCATGACTGCCATCAAATGTTGGGCGTAGCCTAGAGCATCAGGTGTGTGAAAACCTGGTGAAAACATGGAGGCTACTGTAGTATATGACCATTCTATAACTTTCTATAAACTTTGCTTAAAGGTTTGTTATAAGGGAGTCCTATGAACTTTACTCTACATTTACTGAGAACATCTGGAAATTGTTAACATGAGTAGGGGTCCCCCCAAGACAGAAGAGACCTTTTTTGGAGTTGTGCCAGATAACAGGCATTGATTGGTTAGTTATCCGTCCAATGATATACTTACAAAATTACATCCTATGTTGATACAATGCATAGGATATATACGTTGCTCACACAAAGAAAAGACAGAGCGACAAATTTTGAAGATTGGGTCGGTCGTCTCTCCAGATATCCATGGGTCTGTAAAATTGATGCTGAATCTTTGCTTGTAATAAACCTTTTTATAATCAAGAACAGTGTCGGCGGATTCCTCTTCATACAGCATCACAGCATTACTATTTAAGACACCACACTACAATAATTTGCTGCTGTTTTGTTATGCGAGCATACAAACAGCACATCGTCAGGTGTTTGTGTTAACTGCAGGACAACCAACAGGAAAGGACACGGATAATGTGTTGTTGTTTTTTTTATACATAGGCCTATTTATGAATAATTTGAAACATGTTATGTCTGTGTATGTTTCTCAGCAGAGGCATTTGTCCACAATAAACAGTTTATTGTCATTGAAATATGTTCAATGAACCAAAGTCGCCTACATCAAATGCGTCACCAACTGGGAAACTCGGTTAGCAAAATCTGGCCCGAGTTTCCCACCTCTGATTTCGACAGGAAGAGACGTGAATGATGACGTTTTCACTCGGAAAAACGTTTTTCCGATGTCCATGAATGCACGGTTATACACTAGACGCAGCCCAGCTGGCGCGTGCAAATGTGAGCTCATGGGATCGCCATAACTATTTATACCTGCGCTGGTGCTCACGACACTAGTTGCAGTCTTCTCCTGAACAGAGGTGGCGCTAATGAACAAAGGCTACAGACGTTGCTCTTTCTACGGACCAGAATAAGAAGAAAAAGATAAACAACGGCAGAACTGGCTGCAGCATTGCCGTCAATGCTTTGATTTGATTTGATGACCTACTTCGTCGGATCAAGCCTTTCATTCACCATAAAAGAACTCATCTTAACCCAGTAAGTTTACAAGAGAGACTTGCAGTCACTGTGAGAGTCCTGGCATCCGGTTTTCGGCGAACCCGTTCAGGCCTCCCGTTTCCGCTGAAAAAAAAAGAGCCGTGCGCGACCTCTGCTCGCTTAACGAGGCACGGCGCCAGGATTCCAGTTTTGGATGGGCCAGACCAATTGTGGGTGGGCCTTAAATTAAAAACTTTATCAAATCACTGTTTAACCTAATACAAATGACTGACTAATATACTGTTATATTATCTGTGCTTACATAATATATATTTTAATAGCTTGATGCTCTTTAAATATGTTGTTGCATTGTAAAAAGTTTCGGAGCATAGGACGGACCTATCTGACCTTGGTTCTTTGGGTGGACCAAAGAAGAGCGCTTTGGAATCTCCATTACGCACCATACCTGGCTGTGCTATAGCGCATCTCTCTATAGACCTAAGGCCTATAGACAGTAAAAGTGGTCAGGAATCTAATATTTCCCCAAAACATAGTTTAGTTCTGCTCATATAACATGAGGCTGAATATTTCACAATTCTGTTTAATTGTTTTAAGTTTTCAACAATACAGATCAACAACACTGCCCGACAGTTTCAATCAATACTTGGGCACAGAACTTGTTCATTGACGTCATCTGTCATGTAAAACATGCTCCAAAAGAGCTCATTAAGATCAATCACACCCATTAGGCCTAAATCCATTCATAAGTGGCAATAGACCTGTTTGACGATTTCATACAACATTTATTTCTTTCGATTTCATTAACAACAGACTGAGCTTGGCTTATTATACAGAGAAGATGCATTAAAATGTAGCCTAGTCTACTACGAGATAATAACTAATACAATAGGCTACGCTACCACCAATTCAGGTCATCCACGAAGATTAACAGCCCTTTAACGCAAATCGGATCAAGCATCACAATATCATCAAAGTTTGCCCCATTGCAAAAAAAAAAAAGCATTTCAGAAGCCATTATGGCTAACTTATCAGGCTAAAAAATAACAACTGGGTAGATAAATAACACTGATATTTTTGCGCCAACAGGCAGGCTTAAAAGATTGCCAAATGTGAAAATAGATAGGCATGGGAGAGAGCACGAGAACAATAGGCATTCATTGCAAATCAAATTGTTTAACAGAGCAGTAGGAAAAGGCATGCTAGGGCCTACCTATCTCTCCGAAATTACAGGAGTAGTCGGCGGGGTTTGCTCTTGAAAATGTCAATGATTTCATCGAAGTCGAGAGTTATTGTAAGCTCTCTCTCAAATGTCAACAGACAGAGGGACATAAGGCGAGAAGTAGGCATGGTGCTCCTATTTGGTGTTTTAATCCGGTTGACACTGGAAAAGACACGTTCAACTGTACTGGATGTCATTGGCAGTGTTATCAGAGCTTTTAAGAAAGCATGGATATTCAGGAAAACGTCCTCATTGCATATGTCCATCACTTATACAAGACTTTTGAGATGTTCTGCTCTTTTTTTCTTCCTCTCTATGAGTTGCACAAACACTGCGAGCTCCGACTCTGATATGGTTATGTGGAAGAGCTTCCCTGCATCATTGAGAGAGTTTGCTATAGTGGCCAAGGTGGTGTCATTTGTATCAAGGCTAGGGGACATCAGGATTGCCGCAGATGCCATGAGGCCATAGGTGTCACTGTGGAATCGAGTGTTCAGTTCATTAAGCTGGCAGTCTATTAGCGCGTTGGAAATGTTGCGCAGGTCACTGTCACTCCTCACCCTTTGAGAACGCACAGTCACTGGAGCGAATGTCTGTCAGTTCTTGTTTGAGGTTCTCGATCAAATCAACCGTGTCTGTCACTGATGTGGTGATGGACTGGAGGCTTTTAGACGTGAAGTCTGATTTACTGAACAACTGTTTGAAAAGTGCATGGAGTAATATGAACTTTTTTGTTCTGATCTGCTGAAGGAGTGAGTGTGCCTCAATCTCACTCTGTCCCGCCTCTTCCACGTACTGTGCCAGCACCTCCACGATAATACCATACAGAATGAAAACTTTTGTCACTGCGGCTGATTTTGAATCCCACCTGGTGTCACACCCTCGCTCCAATTCCAATGACCTCTGATCGGGCCGCATCTCTCTTTGCGCGTTAAGGAAACGGACATGACGTGCACTGCCGCACATGAAGGTGTGCAAGGTGTTGAAAGAGTCGAAAAAAGTTGAGGCATCTAGCGATGTCCGGGCCACAGCTGACAGGACGAGGTTTAACCTATGAGAGTGACAGTGCACATAGACGGCATTTTGAAAGGTGCCCTTAAGGATGGCTTGGACACCCCCCTTAAGGCTAGGGTCTAGTTCAAAAGGTGCGACAACTTCCAATATTTTCTGTGCTATCGCATCAGCAGTCATGTTGTCTGTGGCTACGAGGCCAACAGTGCGTTTTTGCACAGTCCCCATACCGTAAACAAACGGCCACCAGCTGCTTTTTAGATACATCCTTACACTCGTCTGCTAAAATAGCATAGAAAGATCTCTCATGCAGTTCACGTTTAATCCATCGCAAAAGGAGAGTGCACGCAGCATCCAACAGGTCATTCTGTATTTTGTGACTGAGCGTCTTTGCATTGCTGGGGATCGCATTTAGTCGCTCTTGAGTTGCTTTGTCATGCCTGCAGACAAGTCTATAAAATTCCAGGAAATGACCTGCGTTTTTGACTTCATCATTCTCCCGGTTGCCATGCAGGGGTACTTCTTATTTGGTAAGTGATAAGAACGTCCAGAATGACTTTGATGTGCTCCCGATTCCTCTCTATGATTTCACCCTGTCTGCCGTCTGTGTTGTTGAGTTGATGGATGACAGAGCCACGCTCAGACATTGACAGCCTGTAATTGTTAAATTTATCCAGTGCACACTTGTGTGATTTGCTATTTTGGTGCTTTAAACAAGCGTGATTGAGGTGCTTCCAGTCCCGGTATCCAGTCTGGCTAAACTTCTTCTCCCTACCCCGCTCACCAAAGTGCCTGCACATCTTACAGAAGACTGCATCCTTCCTAATGCAGTACTCAAGGAAATGATATCTGCTATACCAGTTTGTAGAGAAACTCCTTGCTTTGTCACCTATCACTGTGACCAGATACTTTAGCACTGGTTGAGTTGCGGGTAGGGGTGCACCGATCCGATATTAGGATCAGGTATCGGCCCCGATATTGACAAAATAGCTGGATCGGCAGAGCGGAAAAATTAACAGATCCACGGGCCGATCCAGTAACTGAAACTAACTCCGTCCCCCCTCCGTCGCAGCACATCCTACGTCATTCATCAGCAGCACGTTTGTCGCGTGCTGGAAGAGTTGAGTTAACAACATGGAGCGAGGCAAAGAGTCGGCTGTAGAGATATTTTACGCTTGCCACGCCAACTAGTTCGTCGGCTGTTTGCAAGTTTCCGACGGAAAGCTTGAAAGCATTGGCAATAACACAGAAAGTTTTAGAATTCATTTTTTTAGATGCTCAACCAATGTCAGTTGTTGAAGATGAGGGCTTCCGTCGCCTACTGGAATACTTAGAGCCACGGTACTCTCTTCCATCACGCAAGTATTTTTCCGAGACTGCACTGCCAGAACTGTACAAAGAAGTGTGCGAACACATCTCAAAAGAGATTAAAGATATAAAGGCAATGAGCTTCACTACAGATATATGGAGCTCTGCTGTGTGCCCAATGTCGCTTTTAAGTTTAACTGTCCACTGGTTGGACACGAGCTGTACACCACACAAGTGCAATGCTTCAAACTAAAAACTTCCATAGTTCACACACCAGCGATACCATTGCGGCTGCAATGAAGGAGATGCTTGACGAGTGGCACATTCCGTTGACTAAAGTGCATGTCATACTCCGGGACAATGCAAGTAACATGAAAAAGGCCATGAACAACATTGGGGTGCAGAGCTTAGGCTGCTTTGCTCACACATTGCAGCTTGTAGTCAATGAGGGACTACTGTCACAGCGGAGTGTGAGCGATGCTATTGCAATCGGCAGGCAAATTGTGGGACATTTTAAACATTCTCCACTTGCATATTCACGGCTGCAAGATATCCAGCTCCAGATGCAAATGCAACCTAAACGCCTGCAACAAGACGTCAAAACAAGGTGGAATAGTACCTACTTGATGACACAGAGTCTTCTGGAACAAAAGCGAGTCCTCTGTGCTTACATTGCTGACCATGACCTGCCCACTACACTGACCGCTAACCAGTGGGCTTTGCTAGAAAAAACAAGCATTGTTCTAGCACCATTTGAAGAGCTAACAAGGAAAGTAAGCTCATCGACTGCCTCCACCGCCGACGTCATTCCAGCTGTCACCGTCCTCAAACGCATCCTGGCTAAAGAAGGCAATGCAGATACTGGCATCAAAACAATGAAAAAAACCCTGCTTCAAGCTGTCAACAAACGCTTCGACACTGTGGAAGATGAACCCCTATATGCACTTGCCACCCTGCTGGACCCGAGATATAAAGACAGGTAAGATTGTAAACTAACTAATTACATTAGGTCTATATAATAGATTGTTTTACTTTCCACAGTAACACTAATACTGTAATTGATGAGATGCCATGCTGTACATTTTTAAAACATGTAGAACATAAATTATATAGGCCTACATTCTTTATATAGTTTATATAAATGACTATAGATAATATATATCCATTTGTATATTACTCTAATCAGCCTCAAGTTTTAGTGTCATCAAGTTTTTCATATTTACTCTAACCTATGTTTTATTTCTGTTTCAGATACTTTACAAGTGCACAATCTGCAAAGCGTGCAAAAAATGCACTGACGGGAACTAGAGGAAGACTTGAGGAGCAGCACAGCTGGAGCATCAGAGGCTGCAGAGCCACAAGAAAAGGTCCCTCGGGTGGAAGCAGCAGCAGCACCAAGTAAGAGCAGCTTCATGCAAGAGTTTGACCAAATTGTGGAGAGTGTGAAGATCCCAGTGCAGCAAACAGCTCGAGCCCTGCAGTCCAACTGCATGGATATCTTGCCGAGAAAACCATCGCTGCCTCAGACAACCCATACCAGTACTGGGGAGTAAACAAAGACCGATTACCTTGTCTTGCTGCCACTGCCACAAAATACCTCTCTGCCCCCTGCACTAGTGTAGAAAGTGAGAGAGTGTTCAGCACAGTTTCCAACATTGTGGATGAAAAGAGAAATAGACTTACAGCAGAGAGAGCAGAAATGCTTGTCTTCATGAGAAAGAATTTGACATTGCTGATTAAGTGAACATTCGCAGGTTAAGTGAACATTCACAGGTCATGAGTCGTGTGAGACACTGCACTACATGTTTACAAGGTTTAGTTAATATTTGTATGTGTGACCAAATTGTTGTTTGACCAACTTTTTATTAGTTTATTCTCAGGTTCATCTGCTAGGTTTTATTTTGAATTCCTATTTGCAGAACTTTGCACATAATATATTTTTTACATGTTTGGTTACTGTTTGATTACTATTGTATGTATGTTCAACCAATACTGTTTTGTTTCTGCGGCTACATTTTATTTATTTTAATTTAAGAAGTTTGATTACATTCTGTTTTAGATTTGAATGCACAATTGTTTTTTTAATGCGTTTGCAGGACTTTGCACCTAATATATTTTTTACATGTTTATAATTTTTGGTAACTGTTTGATTACTATTGTATGTTTGACCAATACACTATTTTGTTTCTACTGCTACATTTTGTTTAAATTTATTTTAAGAAGTTTGATTACATTCTATTTTCGATTTGAATGCACAATTGTTTTTTAAACAAAATAAATTTGTCTTAGTTAGTAAAGTAATGTTTAGTTAGGAAAATCTGGTGCCTTTAGTTTCTTCCACATGGTGGAAGGAAGGTATAAGGTGGAAGGTATACAGTGTATTATTAATTCACCAACGGTAACGGATCGGTATCGGGTATCGACAGATACACAAAGCCCTGGCATCGATGTCGGTATCGGGACTGAAAAAGTCGGATCGGTGCACCCCTATTTGCGGGCTCATCCACGGACGACAGATCCACAGGGCTATCATCCACTCGGGAGTCAGAGGCAAGGGCAGAGGCACTAGCACCAGAGCTGGCCGTGCTAGCCGCGCTAGCATCCTGGGGTGGCAGAGACAAAGATAGGTGTTTGAATCTCAGCACACCTTCATCTCCTGGTTGCAGCGATGATTCCGAGACCGTTCGTGCACGTTCAAGGTACCTAAACAATGACTGCTGCAACATTGTCCTTTACTGGAAATTCCAGATTTTCACACTTTCAGATCACTTGGAGCTAGCCTAGCATTCCGACAAGCTACATCCGATCCCGAACCTCACTGTCTGCTGAACTTGAAACATCAAAATAGACATAACCAGCTTTTTAAAATTGTTTTGAAAACTAAACATTTAGACTATTTTAGCACAAATTATGAGATTATTTGCAGATTTCTAATAATTCTTGACAAAATTAAAGTATATTAAAAGTTTTTTTTTTTTGAAGAAGAAAAGTTTTGGGTGGGCCTGTTGAAAAGTGGGTGGTCCTAGGCCTGTCAGGTCCACCCATAACGCCGTGCCTGGTAAGGAGCAACGGTGCCTCTGCAAAATATCCTCGGGAAGGAACTTGTTTTGGTAGAACATGTGTACGTTCAAAGGTTGTTTTAGTCGTGTAACAGAATACTCAGATTGGACAGAAAGTCTAGCTAGCTGTCTGGATTTACCCTGCAGAGATCTGAGGAAAGGTTAACCGGCCTAAATGAGTGAAATCCGGCGGAATTTCCATCGGGAACGGAGCAATCCCGGAAGTGGAACGTAGTGGATATAGACTATGTTTGCCCCAAAGGGATCTCTAACAGCCATAGGTGGGTGGCACCTACATAGGCTTCTGGGTTTGTCTCTGAGTACCATAGCCCCATCTTTTTGTATTTAAATTGAATACTGGTCAGGGTTTTCCCTACCTTTTATATGGTTAGGGTGCAACACCTAAGCCCTTTTGGGTACCACCTAAGCCGAATGAATGTAACTAGAAGACCTTTCTCATATCTAATGATTGTAGTCGGTCCCCAGTGGACTTCTTTAGCCACTTTGAGTGTTATCTGCTCTAGCTTTTCCAACATTTGAGACAGATATGGTAATAATATCATTTTACATCACGTGTCAAACTCAAGGCCTGCGGGCCAAATTGGGCCCCTCGCAAATTTGTATCTGGCCCGCATATCACTTTAGGTTCACAATACATTTTGGCCTGCCTAGTTGTTAGAGTTTAGATTCTCGGTCCGGTCGGGCTCGGGCCGTTATTTTCCGCCACATCCTCGGGCCGGGCCGGGCCTGGGCCGGACCCTTGATCAAGCAATTTTTTTTTTTTTTTTATCCATTACCTTATTATCCTATTTGGGTGGGGAAATAGCTATGTCATAATCAGAAATATTATAAATATATATATAGGCTATATAAAAGTAACAAATGTGTACATAAGTTAGGCTGCAGTTACAAAATGCAGCACGTGTCATGCGCGGAGTCTCCTCCTCTCGCACGCATCACACCGGGAGCTTGAAGATGTAAAGAAATTAAAGAAAAACAGGAGAATTAACTTTGAGCAAGTGTGGAGGAAAGTCGGAGGTATGGAAGCAGTTTAAACAAGTCGTGGGCAGTGACAACAATATGTTCATCATCGTTTCTTTTTTTTTTACGTTTCTTCATTCAGATCCATTTGCGATCCGTTCCATTCTAAACAAACAGCGCAGTTTACATGCTTCGTCCTTGTTGTATTATTCTAAACAGATTACTGTAGTTCAAACAACTCTGAATTGTAGTTGAGAACGTCAGTTAACGGCCCACGTATTAAAAAATTGTCGGGTTTAAATCGGGCTCGGGCTCATAATTACAGTTAATGTGTCGGGCCGGGCCGGGCTCGGACACAACGTGCTCGGGCTCGGGCAGGTTCAGGCTTGATTTTTTGGGCCGATCTAAGCTCTACTAGTTGTGCACCAAACTAAAAGACGGGGAATTGTTTTTCAAACTGCAATTACGCGACTCTCGATGCAGTATTGGCAGATTTTGCCTACTCTGAGGCCTGTGAAAGTCGTGAGTCAGCTGTGTGGTAGTCTACTTTTAAAAATGTAATCAGAATGCATTATTTTGCTTGATTTCCTAAATTCTAGCAATTACGATTTTAGCCCCGATTCACCCCTTCCGACAAGCTTAAGGATGCTCCGATTATCGTAAAATAATCTGATCAGATGTTCCTGCCGTGTGTGGTGTGTTAAGACTGCTCTCGTCTGCTCGGAAGGACGTCGGGACCGCTCCGATCTCAAATCGGGGATATCCAACATGTTGGATTGTTTTGGCCCGATTTCTCCTCGTGTGTGGTGTCCCCCGGGGACAAACGAGCATGCAGCCTGTGGACTGTGGCGTGTAGCCAATCAGAAAGCGAGGTGACGAGGCGGCGAGGAAAGCACCGGGAAACAAAATCAACAGCCGGCGGCATGGCGCACCAGAAAGTCCGGTGGACGTCGGAGATAAGTATAGCAAGTATAGTCCATGCACGCGTTGTCTCCACTTCTTTGACCATCGCCTTTTCTTTTGATAACGGTTTTTTTTCGGTTAAAAACAAACTACAAACTATCGCCACTGCATCCTCTTCGTCCACCATGATTGTTTACTCTGAAGTCACGGATTTTGCGAGATTTCCCGTCTCACCTGGGAATGCTCGGGAGTCAAATCGGTTTGTGTGTGATGTGTTGATTTTGCCGTGTGCTGTGCACCACACACTGTACGACCAAAACTGTTAGACCCGTGATTTTTTTATCGCCGTGTGTGGGGTCTCTCAGGATTGGAAAATCGGCCGACAATTTTAAAATTGTCCCGTGTGAACCATGCTTAAGGAACTTTTCTGCTGACTTTTTCAGGGTTTTATGTGGGCTAAATATAAAGGTATGTGAAACATGCAATAAAACAGTTAAAACTATTTGACTTTTTCGATTAATAAAAGCATGTCAATAAACTATACATGTCTGGCTCTTGATGTGATTCTCATTTTCCAGTGTGGCTCTTAGTGAAATTGATTTTGACACCCATGTTTTATCGGAATGTCTTGAATGTGGGGTCTTTCTGAGTCTACCTGACAGAAGCAGTAGCCTGTCTCTTATTTCCTTCTCTAATTTCTTATTGGATCTAGTTTTGGCTTGACTCTCAAGGCAGAATCACAGCCTCCAGGTAAATTATTAGTGGAAGGTTTCAAAGTCTTCTGGCAGCTATTTGCCAGCCTACAACCTCCTTTAGCTTAGCCACAGTAATTGGGTGTCCTTGGGTTTCTTGAAAGGAGCTATATAAATAAAAGTTATTATTATTATTATTATACATGTCCCTGTCATGCATATAGTACATTGAATGGTGCTGATCAGTTGGTGTAGACCTGTTCCGCTCACCTCTATCAACTTTGCTTTTGTGTATCGTGTTCTGTACTATTTGACTTGGACGCTCTCCAAGTGTGTAAAAGGGCGTTAGTTTGGCTGCTTTCATGCAGGAGTGGATGTCTGTGCCTTAAGCACCAAATGATGTCTGACACTAACATGACAGAGAAGTATACTGAATAGATTATCTATAGCACTCTAGTCTCGCTTTGCAAGACCTTCCTCTACAGCACTGCGGAGGAGGGTCTAGCTAGTCCACACAGCGTTCTGGGATGGGAGAAAAACGTGCTCTCGTTTATTGGTACTTCTTTAAACCAATCACAATCTTCATGGGCTAGGCGCTGGACGGAGCTCCGGTGCCGCTGCAAAATAGCCTCTGGAAGGAATTTGTTTTGGTGGAACATATGTACGTCATATGTTCATCAGAAAACTCAGATTGGACAGTTAGCTGTCTAGCTAGCTGTCTGGATTTACCCTGCAGAGATCTGAGGAGTAGTTAACCATAGTCCTCATGAATCCACCAGAGGTTAGAACACCAACACAAAGAAAGAGGAAGGGGACGGACATCTGGCCGAAAAGAACGACATACGGCGGAATTTCCAGCAGCAACGGAGCAATCCCGGAAGCGGATTGTTGTGGATATAGACTAGGAGCACTTGAGGCTGCAACCTAAGGACAAAGTCTACATTGACTGTACTTCCATTTCATTGACTGTTTCAACATCACACATGTAGTGAATGGGCAAGAACATTTCATATTCAAATAAATGTGTGTATGGGCATCTTCTTACTGAGGTAACTGTCCGTGGGACATACTTGTTATCTCTGCCTTGCCTTTTCTAACACGTATTCCTCCCTGTTACTGCAAAACAGTGAGTTTCAGAAGAAGCCCCTGCTCTTTGATTCTAAGGGACTGACACCAAATTATGACTTTTAGTAGCAGACAGTTTCTGCTGTCAAACTGCAGCTAAACTGGAAAATATCTCAACATAATGTCACATCGGGAATGCCTGCAGTAAAATGAACAACACCAAACAACAATACGGCAAATGCAAAGTGCAGTGCAGCAACAACTGCTCTTAATTCCACATTAATTCCATGTAAATATTGTTCAGATTTTTGCATCAAGGTAAACCACACACACACACATACAGAGAGTACAGTGTGTGAAGCATGAGTGAGAGGACAACCAGGGAAGGAAGAGATTGCTGCAGCATGCCAAACTGCATATGTAAACCACACAACCTGTTTATGCAGGCTGACGAAAAATGCAGAACCTGTTTGAATCAAGTCTGCTTAATCCTGACAAGAACTTTGTTACTGATCTTGTGATCACCGCACTTTTAAGGTCACGTGAATGCAACAGGGCAGATTGGTTCATATCGGATGATCTGCATGCTATTCTGCAGAGCTTTTCAGAACAGATTTTGTTACCAGTTATCTTCCTCGTTTGCAATCTACGCTTCCTGCTGAGCACCATTTCTATTAATGTTTGAGAATCTATATATGGTGCTTATACCATGCACCACAAATAAGATAAACCGAATGTTTTTTTGTTTTGTTTTTCTGGGAAAGTCCCATCAGCAAAGTGTAGGAGCTTAACCTGGCTAAAGGTGAAATCAAAAAAGTGCTGTAACAGCCGTATTGATTACCACACATATGGGTTATTGCCTACTGTCTTACACCAAAAAGCTCTGTCCATGTTTACATCCAGGCCAACATAAGCATTCATACAGCATTCATACAGCCTAGCTGCTGAGTATCACTTATTCCCACTAAAGAGTCCTTGGAGCATGGTGGGAACCATTTAGTGGACTCTTTAAGTGTGTTTAACCAATCATTTGTGCCGGGGGAGAAGCTCAGAGCAGTGAGAACACCTGCACATCATGAATCCCAGGCACACAGGAGGTATAGTTACACAAACATCCCTCATCTCGGAAGGTCAGTTAAGTTAGCATTAATTAGCTTCCATAACCTAGATAGCTCTAGAGTGGCATTGCTTCTCTACAGTCTGTTTTTTATCTTGTTCACGTCTCTAATGCCCCAAACTGACAATGCACCATATGTTCAACCATTACAAAGTTTTGATTTGCAACTGAATCACTCCCAACGTCACCTTAGAACCTGGCTCAGTTTCAGAGGATCACAAAACATATCCTCATACCTAAACAAAATTATTGATCGATTTTCCCTGAAGACTTCCAAAACGACACACATGACCAGTATATTTACTGCTACCTAACAGTGCAGTTTAATCATGTGACCATAATCCTGTGAAAGTTCTGCTTAATGCAACAATATATTGTATATGAATACTTAGTTAGGGTATGTAAAACATCAGGAATTGTCTCAAAATGAGTAATGTAAAAATACTATAATGAGGACGTAATTTGACGTCATGGACGCCATTGCCTCACGGACTAAAGTCTGTAAAACTCATAAGTAAAACTTTGTTAATTTCAAAATGACTGTTGAATTTGGTTTCACATGGGAAACGAACCCTGGTCTCCTGAGAGAAAGTCCTGCGTTTGTTTGATCCATCCCCACCCCATCCTGAGTTGGTGCCCTTATACTTTGTCACCTTACTTCTTCGTTTGCTCTCAAGATAATTACTACAGCCATGAGAGGTCGCTGCCTAACAAGATACGTAATTGTCAGTCCTTATGAGCTGCTTGCATAGTCAACCCATATGGTCATTTTCTGGGTGAGGACAGACTGAGCATAATCATGGGAAACTCCTTCAGATGCCCCTCATTGTAGGCTTTGTCAGTAAGAGTAACGAGGGGAAGTACAAGAGGGGGAGTGTCTCATCAAGTGGTGTAAAAGTAACCAGTTGACATCAGCGAAATAAAGGCAGTGGGATATACCTGCTCATCCTTTCATCTAGGGAGATGTGCAGATGGTTATTGTTAACGGTTTCCAACAAACATTTTGGAACAGATTCATATAGCTATGAAAAGTAATGACCTGTAATTCGTATGTATTTATTACTGTATGCCCCACTTGATGTTTGCTGTAAGGAAGCACCCCCTACTGTCTGTACAAATTATGACCGGAGCACCTAACGTTAGAAAATCCACATGGGGAGAAGGTCTGGGTGGTGGATGTGTCCCAAAACATAGGACTTTCATCCAGGGGAGCAGTCGTCATGTCCCTAAAGTACTCCATAAGGGGATCTGTGTTTTAACCCAAATCACAATTTTTTTTCTAATCTTAACCAGAAGTTTTGGTGCCTAAACTTAACTGTCACGTTGCTCAATCACTGTGACCAGTCATCGTATAGCTGTCACCTTATGGTTGTGCCTAAACTTAACTCTCACGACTGCCTGTCACCTAATGGTAACTGGTTGCCGTAATTTCGTAAGATATACAAATCGTTGTGCAGAAGTTTTTGCACAAAATCATACGAACCCGTAGAATACATTGCTTTGTACCAATGACAACCTCAAAACCCACAGTGATAAAAAATAAACCCCTGCACAAGACCAAGACTTTGAGACCCCTGCACAAGACCAATACTTTGAGACCCTTGCACTAAAACAAAACTTTGAAACCCCTGCACCAGACAAAGACTTTGTAACCTCTGGTGATGCCTAAAGACTTTGAGACCCCTGCAACAGACCAAGAATTTGAGACCCCCGAACCAGACCAAGACTTTGAGACCTCTGCACATGCCTTAAAACTTTGAGACCCCTGCACAAGACTGAATAATTTAAGACCCTTGCACTAAAACAAGACTTTGAAACCCCTGCACTACACTAAGACTTTTAGACCCTTGCACTAGATGAATACTTTGAGATCACTGCACGAGACTAAAGACTGTAAGACCCTTGCACTACACCAAAAATATGAGACCACTGCATTAAACCAAGACTTTGAGACAGTACACTAAGATTTTAGACCCTTGGACTAGATGAATAATTTGCGACCCCTTCACAGGACCAATACTTTGAGACCCCTGCACTAGATGAAAACTTTGGGACCCCTGCAAAAGACCAAGACTTTGGGACCACTGTAGTAAACCAAGACTTTGAGACACCTACACTACGACTTTTAGACCCTTGCACTAGATGAATACTTTGAGACCACTGCACAAGACTAAAGACATTGGGACCCCTGCACAATACAAAGACTTTGAGACCCCATGCACAAAACCAAGACTTTGTGACCTCTGCACAAGACCAAGACTTTGAGGCCCCTGCACTAGATGAAGACTTTGGGCCCCCTGCACTAGAACAAGACTGAGACCCCTGCACTAGACCAAGACTTGCAACCTCTGCACAAGACCAAGACTTTGAGACCCCTGCACTAGAACAATACTTTGAGACCCCATGCACAAAACCAAGACTTTGTGACCTCTGCACAGACCAAGACTTTGAGGCCACTGCACTAGACCAAGACTTTGCGACCTCTGCACTGTACCAAGACTTTGAGACCCCTGCAGTAGAACAAGACCTTAAGGAACCTGCAGTTGACCAAATATGAGCCATGCACAAGATACCAGTACTTTAAAACTGACTTTTTATAGAACCTTTAATCACTGTACAGGTTTGTATAGTGCAATAAACAGCTCATGTGTAAAATTGATTCACTTTACCTGTGCATGAACAGAAAGCACAGGACAAATGTATCATTTTGTCTAATTATTGTAATATTGCAAAAGACCCCTGCATTAAACCAAGACATTGAGACACCTACACTACACTAAGACTTGTATACCCTTGCACTAGATTACTACTTTGATACCCCTGCACAAGACCAAGACTTTGAGCACCCTGCACTACACTTAGACTTTTAAAACCTTGCAGTAGATGGATACTTTGAGAACCCTGCACTAGATAAAGACTTTGGGACCCCTGCACAAGACAAAGACATTGAGACCCCATGCACAAAACCAAGACTTTGTGACCTCTGCACAAGACCAAGACTTTCAGGCCCCTGCACTAGATGAAGACGTTTGGCTCTCTGCGCCAGAACAAGACTTTGAGACCCCTGCACTAGAACAAGATTTTAAGACCCCTGCACTAGAACAATACTTTTAAGACCCCATGCACTAGACCAAGACTTGCGACCTCTGCACAAGACCAAGACTTTGAGACCCATGCACTAGAACAATACTTTGAGACCCCATGCACAAAACCAAGACTTCACCAACTCCTCACCAACCTTGATACCCCACCCATGCCATTGCTCTCTCATTCACCCTTTGCCCTCTTTCCCCCTGCCCCATGTTGGAGTTCACTGACCAGATGAAGCAGCTGGTAAATGATGGAACCAAATTTACCCCCCTTCCTTCTCCCATCATTCGCCCCCGGCCAAAAGTAAAACGCCAGGCACCTCTGCTAGGATGGAAGCTAACTTCAGTTTTATGAGTGAGAATAGAATGACTAAGAAACGAGGTGGAGTTATAATTTAATGACTCATTCCAATGTACACAAATATCTTATGGAAATTTTGCTTCTTTTGAATATGTGGATCTTCAGCTAAGGTCCTCCCCTCAAGCTATATTTCTAAATATCTACAGGCCACCTAAATACTGTGCAACCTTCTTCGATGACTTTACTGAACTGCTGACTATAGTCTGTATTAACTTTGACTGTGTAATTATTGCTGGTGATTTCAACATTCATGTTGACAACCCCCAGGACAGAGGGACCAAAGACCTGTGTTTTTTTTTGAGAACTATGGACAGCATGTGACGGAGCCCACACACAATAAGGGGCACACACTGGACTTGATTATCTCCAAGGGTCTGAACATTTCCAAGGTTGTGGTGACTGATATTGCTCTCTCTGATCATTCCTGTGTTTTCTTTAAAAGTGTCCAAACAAAGGTAATCAGAAAACGGTATATCACATATACACCAGTGAAACATTCATTCAGCTTTTCTCCTCCACACCCGCCCTCTCTGGGGTTTCAGTCACTGAACTTGTAGATAATTTCAATTGTAAAATTACAAATGTTATTGATGCCATTGCTCCCACTAAGGTCAAAGCTGTCTCTGGTAAGAAAAGATCTCCA